>NC_092720.1:187906993-187990097 GCF_047496885.1 Scyliorhinus torazame | reverse complement strand
CTGCTGGCAGCACAACCCCCGCCAGTGGGTTTCACGGCGGCATGGGGTGGTTTCAATGGGAATTCCCATTGACAAGCAGCAGGAGGATAGAATCCCGCTGCCAGTAAAGGATGCGCGACCAAGAAACACGGGGCTGGGGGACTGGAGAATCCTGCCTGTAATCGGATCACAGGAATAGAAGAGGATGAACATTGTCTGACAAGGATAGGTTGAGCAGGATGGGCCTGAACTCATTGGAGTTCAGAAGAATGACAAAATATCTCAACAAACCATCAAGATTCAGAGGGGGCTTGAAGAAGGCAGATGTTGAGAGGGTGTTTCCCCTTCCACGAGGGATTTTAGAACGAGGAGACAGCTTCCAATGAAGGGGTCTCCCGTTTAAGACGGCAGTGAGGAGGAATTGGTTTCTCTCAGAGGGTTGTTCCACAGAATTCTCTCCCACGCAGAACAATGGAGGTTGTGTCACTGATTATATTAAAGGTCCAGTAGGACAGTTTGTGAACGACAAGGCTTACGGGGTCAGACAGGCGGGAGAGTGGATTTAAAGTCGCAATCAGTTCGACCACGATCTCCACTGTTTGAGAATGCCGGGTGTGCTTACTTCAGAAGGAGATGAGGAGAATATTTTGCTCTCCGAGGGCGGCGAGTCTCTTCCTCAAAAGGCAGTCGAAGCAGAATTTTTGAATATTTTGAAGGCAGAGCTGGAGAGATTCTTGATTAACAAGGAGAGGGGTGATGAAAGGCTATCGACGGGGTCGGCAGGAATGTGAGGTTGGGGAATTCTGGAATTTGCTGCGCGTGTTTGTGGCAGAGGCCCTAATCTCTCAAAAGGTACCTGGATCTTCTCCCGTAAGTGCTGTAAGCTGCAGGGCTACGGACCGGGTGCAGGAAGGTGGGATGAGAAAGGACAACTGGGGCCGGGATTCTCCCCTACCCGGCGGGGCGGGGGGGGTCCCGGCGGGATGGAGTGGCGTGAAACCCACTCGGCCGGCGTCGGGCCGCCCCAAAGGTGCGCCGCCCGACTGCCGGGAAAGGCCTTTGGCGCCACGCCAGCCGGGGCCGAAAGGACTCCGCAGGTCGGCGGAAGTCCACGCATGTGTGGCAACCGGCGGGGGCGGGATTCACGCCGGCCCCCGGCGATTATCCGACCCGGCGAGGGGGGGGGGGTCGGAGAATCCCGCCCCGGGTGTTTTCGGGCTGGAATGGGACAAGATCGTCCGAGTGGCCTTCTTCTGTGCTGTAAATTTTCAATGGTGCTATGGTTACAATCAGATCAGCCTTGAACCTATCGAATGGCGTGGCAGGCTCGAGGGGCCGAATGGCCTAATCCAGCTGCTAATTAATGTGTTAGGTACGTTATTTCCTTTGATGAGCAGGAATCTATTAATTCCAGATTAAAGTCAACCTGGCAACAGCTACTGTTTTCTAGGATGGCATTGTGGTGCAGTGGTTAGCACTGCTGCATCACGGCGCCGAGGTCCTGGTTCGATCCCGGTCCCGGGTCACTATCCGTCTGGAGTTTGCACAGTCTCCCCCTGTCTGCGTGGGTCTCAGCCCCACAGCCCAAAGATGTGCAGGCTTTGATTGGCCACGCTAAATTGTCCCTTAATTGGAAAAAATAATTGGGTACTCTAAATTTAAAAAATAAATCCCTACCCCTGTACTCAAATTCTCTCGCTATGTAGGTCAGCATGCCATTAGCTATCCTCACCGTCTGCTGTACCTGCGTGCCAACCTTCAGCGACTGTTCCACCATGACACCCAGGTCGCGTTGCACTTTCCCTTTTTCCTAAACTGCCACCATTCATATAATAATCTGCCTTCCTGTTTTTGCCACCAAAGTGGATAACCCCACATTTATCCATCATTATATTGCATTTGCCAAATATTTGCTCACTCAGGCCAGCCTGTCCAAGCTACCCTGCAGCCTCTTTGGTATCCTCCTCACAGCACACACTGCCCCCGGCTTAGTTGTCGTCTACAAATTTGGAGATATTGCATGCAATCCTTCGTCAGAAATCATTGACGTATATTGTGAACACTGTGATACCCCACTAGTCACTGCCTGCCACTCTGAAAAGGACCCATTTATTCTTACTCTCTGCTTCCTGTCTGTCAACCAGTTCACTATCCACGTCAATACATCGCCCCCAATACCATGAACTTTAATTTTGCTCACTAATCTCTTGTGTGGGACCTTGTCGAAAACCTTTGAAAGTCCAGATACACAACATCCACTGGTTCATCCTTCTCCACTCTACTGGTCACATCCTCAAAAAATCCCAGATTTGTCAAGCACGAATCCCTGCTGACTTGGACTGACCCTGTCCCCGCTTTCCTAATGCTCAGTTATTTAATCCTTAATAATTGACTCCAGCATGTAACTGATTCGCACACAAGGTGAGGGCGAGTGACGTGAGGTGTGTGCTGATCGCTCACAACGACATTTTCGATAACTCGTTCATGAGATAGTCGGCTACCTTATTCATGGGGTCATGGTTAGTCAACAAGCCCAATTTCAATCTTGCGGCCCCCACTGAGATGGAAGAAGGGCCACTCATGCGGCCCACTCACTCGCCGGCGGATTGCCCCATCAATGAGGCAGAGGGACCGGAGGATGAAAAATTTCAGCAGGGAAAGAGCTGGCCACCAGAGGGCAGTGCAGGAACACGTTGGCCACAACGTGAAAGAATCCCTCCTGGTGACAAATGTCAAACTTGTTTAAAGACAAGGGGGAACGGGCTTTGAAATATGTCTTGGCGGGGAGGAAGGGGAGGGAGTGGTAGGAGAGGTGGGGGGGGGGGGGAATTGTGCTAAATGGGGCGATAGCCAAATTTGCACACTGCTCGATTCCCGTCACTGGCAGCGAACCCCATCAGGAGAGCCTGATTCAACGCCCCCCCCACCCCCCCCCCCCCCCCCCCCCCCCGCACGTGCGCGTGACACCGTCACGGACAGGATGAGCTTCCTCCCGTAAGGACTACAGGGCCGGAATTCTCCAGTTGTCGGATTATCTTTTCCCTCTGGCAAGTACCCCCCTGCCCGTGGGATTCCCGCCTGCATGTGGTGGCCTCAATGGGAAATCCCATTGACAAGCGGCGGGAAGAGAGAACCCCACCGTCAGCGAGAATCACGTGGATGTGGGGCAGGGAGGGTGGGAGGGAAAACAGGAGAATCTGGATCCAGATCTCTTCTCACACGTCGCAGCAGGAGGGCAAACCCAGAGGGGCGGAACAACTTCAGGAATCTCTCACCTTCCACGGGCAAACCAGCCGAGAAACATTTCAGTGTGTGTCACAAAGTCACTAAATTCGCAAAAGACCGGTGTTGCGCGACCAGACATGGATTCGGTGGTCCGGGTTGAAGTGGAGCTGGATGAGTGCGTGAGGGAGGAAGGAGCGGAGCGTGGTGGCGGAGCGATGTGATATATAGGTTGGGAAGAGCTTTGCGTGGAGCGTGAATGCGCGCACGGGACAGTTGCGCCGAATGGCCCATTTTGGAACCGGAAGGCGGATGCCATGTGTCCGGTCAGGGTGAGTGAAAGAACCTCCTCCTACTGTTTAGTCCATCAATGGAGGGTTGTCAGTGGCCCTCGGGGAATGTAACGAGGATATGGTAATGGACACAAACTCAACTCTACTGCACAAGAGCTGCTCCGGAGATGATTGTGCGGGCACACTGTTCTGGTCTATACAATATACTATATAAATATACTGACTCACTGCGCCTGCCAAACCAACGCCATTCTATTACCTATCTGTAATATTGCACAGACACAGCACTGTCTTGTTAGCTCTCGACACAATGAGGTATTGTTATCTCAAACACATCCCAGTTCCATTCTTCATTGTTATCAATTATTCAGGACTAATTTTCACCTAGTTTACGGGACTGGGTCCAGCTCGGGCTTTACACTCCTGATTTCACCCTCCGAGTATGTTTTGTGGGGATCGATAGTGGGCGGACTGCCAAAACTGACCTTCCGATCAAAGGGAGCTCCCTGCCCAGTGAGTCAGTTTAAATATTGCCCTCGGCGGGACTTACCGGGTGCGGCGATGACCAGCTGAGTCGCACGTTTCGGCAGCTCCCGGTGAAACTGACTTTTGGGCTCTTGATAGGAGCCCCAACGGCAATTTTGACGGCTAAAAACACTGTGCGGTAAACCAGATGGGAATCCCCCCTGGATACGGATGAAAAAAGGAGGAGAAAGTGCCCGGATTGCAGTGGATCCTTTAGAACAGCGGCAAGGAGGCAAGCAGAAACCAAGATGGCGTCGGAAGGTGGCAGTTTCACATGGGGCCCTTAACAACAAGAGTTCTTGAAATGCTGTGTGGAAGAGCTCAAAAGGAAATGAAGAAAGAGCTGTTGGCCCCAATACTACAGGCGATCGAAGGGCTAGAGGAGGAACAAAAGACCCAGGAGCGGGAGCTTCGGGTCGTGAAGGCAAAGGCAGCCGAGAATGAGGACGACATACAGGGCCTGGTGGTGAAGACGGAGACGCAGGAGGCACATCAGAAACGATGTGTGGAAAGGTTGGAGGCACTGGAGAACAACGCAAGGATGGAACAACCTGAGGATTCTTGGTCTTCCTGAAGGTGCGGAGGGAGTGGACGTCGGGCCATATGTGAGCACGATGCTGCACTCGTTAATGGGAGCGGAGGCCCCATGGAGGTGGAGGGAGCTACCGAGTGATGGCGCGGGAAACGAGAGCAGGAGAAATTCCCAGAGCCATAGTGGGTGAGATTCCTCCGTTTTAAGGATAGAGAAATGGTCCTTAGATGGGCAAAGAAAACTCGGAGCAGTAAATGGGAGAACGCGGTGATCCGCGTTTATCAAGACTGGAGTGCGGAGGTGGCGAGAAGGAGGGCGAGCTTTAATCGGGCAAGGCGGTGCTTCATAAAAAGAAGATTAAAATTTGGAATGCTGCAACCGGCAAGACTGTGGGTCACATATCGAGGGAGGCACCACTACTTTGAGACGGCGGATGAAGCGTGGACTTTTATTGTGGAAGAAAAACTGGAATGAGCGGGTTATTAAAAAGAACGTTCGAACAAAGTGGTGGGGGCGAATGTGGGGGGCAAAGAGGGGTTTTATGTACTAATCCTGCGATGTGGTAACTTTTCGCTCTCCCACAGGTGGTGATGGGGGGGAGGAGGGGAGGTGGAGGAGATGGGGCGTTGGCCATTGGGGGCGGGGGCCAAGGGAGAAGCGCGGGCTTGGTTCCCGCGCTATGATAATCATGGCGGGGAATAGAGAAGCAGGAAGGAGGGGGCGCTGCACGGTGCGAGCCGAGGTCACGGGGGGAAGCCGAGGTCGGCCAGAGTTTGCTGACTTCTGGGAGCACCAGGGGGGAGTAATTTACGCTAGCGGGGGATCTAGCGGGGGGGGGGGGAGCTGGTATGGGAGGGGATGGGCGGGGAAGCACCGCCTGGGGGAGATACAGCTGCGTGGGAACCGGGTGAGGAGCTGGAAAAAGGGGATGGCTAATCGACAAGGGGGGGGGTAGGAAGCCCCCCAACCTGGCTGATCACGTGGAACGTGAGAGGGCTGAACGGGCCGATAAAGAGGGCATGGGTACTCGCACACCTTAGAAACTTAAGGCAGATGTGGTTATGTTACAGGAAACGCACCTGAAACTGATAGACCAGGGTTAGGCTACGCAAAGGATGGGTGGGGCAGGTGTTCCATTCGGGGCTAGATGCGAAAAACAGGGGGGTGGCTATATTAGTGGGGAAGCGGGTAATGTTCGAGGCAAAGACTATAGTGGCGGATAACGGGGGCAGATACGTGATGGTGAGTGGCAAACTACAGGGGAGACGGTGGTTTTGGTAAACGTATATGCCCCGAACTGGGATGATGCCAATTTTATGAGGCGGATGCTAGGACGCATTCCGACCTAGAGATGGGAAAGCTGATAATGGGGGGAGATTTTTATATGGTGTTGGAACCAGGGCTGGATAGGTCCGAAGTCCAGGATTGGAAGGAGGCCGGCAGCAGCCAAGGTACTTAAAGATTTTATGGAGCAGATGGGAGGTGTAGACCCGTGGAGATTTAGCAGACCTAGGAGTAAGGAGTTCTCGTTTTTCTCCTATGTCCATAAAGTCTACTCGCGAATAGACTTTTTTGTGCTGGGAAGGGCGTTGATCCCGAAGGTGAGGGGAACGGAGTATACGGCTATAGCCATTTCGGATCACGCTCCACACTGGGTAGACTTGGAGATAGGGGAGGAAACAGGAGGGCGCCACACCTGGAGAATGGACATGGGACTAATGGCAGATGAGGGGGTGTGTCTAAGGGTGAGGGGGTGCATTGAAAAGTACTTGGAACTCAATGATAATGGGGAGGTCCAGGTGGGAGTGGTCTGGGAGGCGTTGAAGGCGGTGGTTAGAGGGGAGCTGATATCAATAAGGGCACATAAAGGGAAGCAGGAGAGTAAGGAACGGGAGCGGGTTGCTGCAAGAACCTTTGAGAGTGGACAGACAATATGCGGAAGCACCGGAGGAGGGACTGTACAGGGAAAGGCAAGAGGCTACATGTAGAATTTGACTTGCTGACTACGGGCACTGCAGAGGCACAATGGAGGAAGGCACAGGGTGTACGGTACGAATATGGGGAGAGGCGAGCAGGTTGCTGGCACACCAATTGAGGAAAAGGGGAGCAGCGAGGGAATAGGGGGAGTGAGGGATGAGGAAGGAGAGATGGAGCGGGGAGCGGAGAGAGTGAATGGAGTGTTCAAGACATTTTATAAAAAAATTATATGAAGCTCAACCCCCGGATGGGAGGGAGAGAATGATGGGCTTCTGGATCGGCTGGAATTTCCCCCAAGGTGGAAGAGCAGGAAAGGGTGGGACTGGGAGCACAAATCGAGGTAGAAGTGGTGGTGAAAGGAATTAGGAGCATGCAGGCGGGAAAGGCCCCGGGACCGGATGGATTCCCAGTCGAATTCTATAGAAAATATGTGGACTTGCTCGCCCTGGTATTGACGAGGGCCTTTAATGAGGCAAAGGAAAGGGGACAACTGCCCCCGACTATGTCTGAAGCAACGATATCGCTTCTCTTAAAGAAGGAAAAGGACCCGCTACAATGCGGGTCCTATAGACCTATTTCCCTCCTAAATGTAGATGCCAAGATCCTGGCCAAGGTAATGGCAATGAGAATAGAGGAATGTGTCCCGGGTGTGGTCCACGAGGACCAAACTGGGTTTGTGAAGGGGAGACAGCTGAACACGAATATACGGAGGCTGCTAGGGTAATGATGATGGCCCCACCAGAGGGGAAACGGAGATAGTAGTGGCGATGGATGCCGAGAAAGCATTTGATAGAGTGGAGTGGATTATTTGTGGGAGGTGTTGAGGAGATTTGGTTTTGGAGAGGGGTATGTTAGATGGGTGCAGCTGTTGTCTAGGGCCCCGATGGCGAGCGTGGTCACGAATGGACGGGGATCTGCATATTTTCGGCTCCATAGAGGGACAAGGCAGGGATGTCCTCTGTCCCCATTATTGTTTGCACTGGCGCTTGAGCCCCTGGCGATAGCGTTGAGGGGTTCCAAGAAGTGGAGGGGAGTACTTAGAGGAGGAGAAGAGCACCGGGTATCTTTGTATGCGGACGATTTGCTACTATACGTGGCAGACCCGGCGGAGGGGATGCCAGAAATAATGCGGATACTTGGGGAGTTTGGGGATTTTTCAGGGTATAAATTGAACATGGGGAAAAGTGAGTTGTTTGTGGTGCATCCAGGGGAGCAGAGTAGAGAAATAGAGGACCTACCGTTGAGGAAGGTAACAAGGGACTTTCGTTACCTGGGGGATCCAGATAGCCAAGAATTGGGGCACATTGCATAGGTTAAATTTAATGCGGTTGGTGGAACAAATGGAGGAGGATTTCAAGAGATGGGATATGGTATCCCTGTCACTGGCAGGGAGGGTGCAGGCGGTTAAGATGGTGGTCCTCCCGAGATTCCTCTTTGTGTTTCAGTGCCTCCCGGTGGTGATCACGAAGGCTTTTTCTAAAAGGATTGAAAAGAGCATCATGGGTTTTGTGTGGGCCGGGAAGACCCCGAGAGTGAGGAAGGGATTCTTACAGTGTAGTAGGGATAGGGGGGGGCTGGCACTACCGAGCCTAAGTGAGTATTATTGGGCCGCTAATATTTCAATGTGAGTAAGTGGATGGGAGAGTAGGAGAGAGCGGCGTGGAAGAGATTAGAGAGAGCGTCCTGTAGGGGGACTAGCCTACAGGCTATGGTGACAGCCCCATTGCCGTTCTCACCGAGGAACTACACCACAAGCCCGGTGGTGGTGGCTACACTGAAGATTTGGGGACAGTGGAGACGGCATAGGGGGAAGACTGGAGCCTTGGGGGGGTCCCCGATAAGAAACAACCATAGGTTTGCCCCGGGGGGAATGGATGGGGGATATGCAATGTGGCAAAGAGCAGGAATAACGCAACTGAAAGATCTGTTTGTGGATGGGAAGTTCGCGAGTCTGGGAGCGCTGACCGAGAAATATGGGTTGCCCCAAGGGAATGCATTCAGGTATATGCAACTGAGGGCTTTTGCGAGGCAACAGGTGAGGGAATTCCCGCAGCTCCCGACACAAGAGGTGCAGGACAGAGTGATCTCAAAGACATGGGTGGGGGATGGTAAGGTGTCAGATATATATAGGGAAATGAAGGACGAAGGGGAGACTATGGTAGATGAACTAAAAGGGAAATGGGAAGAAGAGCTGGGGGAGGAGATCGAGGAGGGGCTGTGGGCAGATGCCCTAAGCAGGGTAAACTCGTCGTCCTCGTGTGCCAGGCTAAGCCTGATTCAGTTTAAGGTATTACACAGGGCGCATATGACTGGAGCACGGCTCAGTAAATTTTTTGGGGTGGAGGATAGGTGTGCGAGGTGCTCGAGAAGCCCAGCGAATCATACCCATATGTTTTGGTCATGCCCGGCACTACAGGGGTTTTGGATGGGGGTGACAAAGGTGCTTTCAAAAGTAGTGGGGGTCCGGGTCGAACCAAGCTGGGGGTTGGCTATATTTGGGGTTGCACAAGAGCCGGGAGTGCAGGAGGAGAGAGAGGCCGATGTTTTGGCCTTTGCGTTCCGAGTAGCCCGGCGCAGGATATTGTTAATGTGGAAAGAAGCCAAGCCCCCGAGGGTGGAGACCTGGATAAATGACATGGCAGGGTTTATAAAGCTAGAGCGGATTAAATTCGTTCTAAGGGGGTTGGCTCAAGGGTTCACCAGGCGGTGGCAACCATTCGTCGAATACCTCGCAGAAAGATAGATGGAATGGAAAAAAGAAGGCAGCAGCAGCAGCCCAGGATCGGGGGGGGGGGGGGGGGGGGGGGGGAGGAGGAACCAGAAGGACTCTCAGGGTTGTTAATATATACTGTATAATATGTATAGGTCGTTGCGACAGATAATTATATATTGGACTGTTAAATTATATTTTTGGAGAGTGTTACTTGTGATAAGGCAGTTGCCAATTAGGGTTAGTTTTCATTTTTGTTATTTATTATTTATTCATTTTTTGTTTATAAAATAGGTCATTGTTATTTGTGTTGTTATAATATTGTGTCAAGGATGCACAATGTACTGTGTTGGTTGACCAAAAATTTTCAATAAAATATTTATAAAAAAAAAAATTGCCCCCGGCGCGCAGTTGTGTCAGTCTCGCGCTCTCGGTCTTTGGACCCCCAACATTGGGATGAATTCCAGATGCTCAGCCCCATGGCCCAGCTGCATCCGCTATCTCGCGCTAGACATTTGGATAAAAGCTGCCTGCCTGTCGCCAGAACTAAAGGCAGGAGGCAGCCACGTTGGGAGCTGCCTTGCTGGATAGAGCAGACAAGGCCCCGAGAAAGGGGGGGGGGGGGGCAGAACATGACGATGCACGCCAGGTTGAGGTGCAGCACTCGTTGGCTCATCAAATTTCAATTTAAAATAAACAAAAATAAACTTTTTTCTTGATCACGTGGCAAACGTGACAACAGGGGCATCAATGTGCACCAAGCTGTTCAGCCTGCTGTCAAAACATCACAAACTCCATTCCCGAATGGACACCTCTTAGCAAGCTCAAGGGAGTGCCTATTGGTAGAGAAATAATAGATCCCGACAGTGCTGGAGGCCTTTCAGCTTCTGAAAAGATCACTCAAATTAGGCTCACTCCCCACCCTATCCCTGTGGCACCATCTAACCTTTGGACACTAGGGGGCAATTTAGCATGGCCAATCCACCTAGCCTGCACATCTTTGGACTGTGGTAGAAAATCGGAGGGAACTCGCGCAAACACTTCGGGAAGCATGTGCAAAGTCCACACAGACAGCCAGACAAGGCTGGAATTGAACCTGGCGCTGTGAGGCAACAGTGGTAACTACTGAGCCACCGTGCTGAATGATTTCTCGTTTCTCCCCATTCAGGCCCCCAACAGGCAGTTGAAAATCTGACTATGTAAATGTGTGTGTGTGTGTATCATACTCTCTCCGCGTGTGTCTCTGCTTGTGTATATGTCTGTCTGTGTGGGTCCGTTAATGTGTGAGATAGTGTGTGTAAGAGAGAGAGTGTGCACGTGTGAAAAAGAATGTGAATGCACGAAACAATGTGTGAGGAGTGTAAGTGAAAAGTGAGTGTGTGTGTATATCCGTGTGAGACAGCGTGTGTGAAATGTGTGCGTGAGTGTGTGTTCAAGGTGAGTGTGTGTAAGAGAGATTGTGTGTGAGAATGTGATTGTGTGTGAAGGGTGAGAAAAGTGAGTGAAGTATATGTGTAAAAGAGAATGTGAGAGTGTGTGTGAAAAGGTATGTGTGTGTGTGTAAAAAAGAATGTGAAAGAGTGAGTGTGTGTGAAAGACAATCTGTGAGAGTGTATGTCTGTAAAGTGAGTCTGTGAAAGAGAGTGTGAGTGTGTGTGTAAAGTGAGCGTGTGACAGAATAAGAGTGTGTGAAGTGAGAGTGCGTTAAAGAGAATGTGAGAGTGTGCAAAGTGAGTGTGATAGAAAATGTGAGTGAGTGTGTCAAGTGAGTGTATGATAGTGTGTGAGAGTGAGTGAAACAGGAGTGTGGTTTGAGTGTGTGTGTATAAAGTGACAGTCTGTGAAAAAGAATGTGAGAGAGTATGTGTAAAGTGAGTGTGACAGAATATGAGAGTGTGTGTGAAAAGTGAGAGTGTGTGTATCTTTCTCCAGTAGTCTTGCTCAATCTCAGTCCCTGTGTGTGTGTCATTCTTTGTGCACCCCTCCCTCCTGCTTTTGTGTCTCTCTGAGGGTCTCACTCGCCCTTCCTCCCGGTGTGTGATTCTCCGATTGTGTGTGAGTGTATGCACTTCTCTGAATCTGTTTTTCAACCTCCGGCGTACTCAGTGCCTCCGTCTTGGTGCGTTCAAGGCCAGGGGAATGCTTTGCATATTCCACTTATAACAGTCACTCGGCAGAAACCGGTCTTTGTGGGAAGTAGCTGTGCCCGGTCATGTGGGAATGTGGATCCCGTGTCTACTCCCCATTGTGCAGCAGGCATCACATTACAGCAAGTACCAAGACTTCACACTCTCTCTCTCACCCTGGATACTATGTGCAAGTCTATGTTGTGGAGAGCAGGGGTTACGGTGGAGTGGGGAACAGTTTGTCAGGAGCTGGACAGCAGCTTCACCTCGGGATGCTATTTTCTTTTCAATCTCAGTTGTACATATCAAAGCTGCGGGATGGAAAAAGCCGCTCTGCCCCACAAATTGATACTGGTGTCTCAGATCCACGTGAGCCTCTGCCCTACCCTCTTCCTCTCACCCACGTGCAACAAGACCTGGACAACATCTTTTTTTGGGGGCTTGGGCTGATTTCGCAGGTATCATTTGTGTCACACAAATGCCAGGCATTGACCGCTTCCAGTAAGAGGATCTAACTACCTAACCGCCGCTGAATTCCCCGCCAGCCAATCCTTCCTCCCTCACGTACTTATCCAGCTTCCACTTAAAGCCGACTGCACCCCCCCCCCCCCCCACCCCGCAACCCCGATTTCAAATTCTCCTACAAAATGGAAATACTTTGTCCACGTCTAACCGATCAAAGACCTTCAATGCTGGAAAGATCAGGTCAACCCTCAGCATTTGGTATTCTCCGAAAAAGGACCACAGCTCCCTCACTCTTTTCGGTCGCATGTGGGATCATCAGCCAGAAATAGCGCGTGGCCGGATACTGCCAAGGCCCATCCCTTCCCCCGCTATCTGGGGGGCTGGGGGGGGGGGGGGTCAGTGCGATTGAAGCCGAAACATGTTCGATTGAATTTGCCTGCTATTTGCCAGGAAAAGCCGGTCGCCCTTGGGAAATTAGTGGTGCTGGTCACAACTGGTCTAGTATGCCTAAAATTGGAAGCCCAGTTTAGACCGGTACCGACCACATCCCGGGGGCGATTCTCCAATACGGAGCCCAAGTGTTCGCGACTTCGTGAACGCCGCCGTGTTTCATGATGGCACGAACCGGCCCCGGGTATGACCGGTTCTGGCCCCCATAGCGCTGCACTGGAGCGGTTCACGCTGCTCCAGCCTCCCTTCCCGGCGCTAAATGGGTGCCGCTCCAACCCGCGCATGCGCGGGGGACGTCTTTAGTGCGCCGGCTCCGACTCAACATGGGCCCCGATCACGGGCCAGACCCTATCGGAGGCCCCCCCCCCCCCGGCGAAGGAGCCCTCTCCGCCCCACACAGGCCGCCTCCCGATCGTTCGCGCAGAGTTCCCGCCGGCAGCGACCAAGGGTGAACGGGGCCGGCGGGACTCTGTCGTGTCGGCGCCATCTGGGCCAGAGAATCGGCGGCCCCTCCGATTCCAGCCGCAGGCCGGACGCGCCGGCGCAAATGGCGCCGATTCTCCTCATTTCAGAGAATCACGCGCCGGAGTCGGGGCACAGTTGCGGTGATTCTCCGGCCCGGCGCGGGGCTCGGAGAATCGCCCCCCCCCCCCCCCATGTTTTACTGGATAATCCACTGTGTCAGGAGGTTGAGGGTTCAAGCCCCACGTCAGGTATTTTTTTTTTTTTTTTTAAATATAAATTTAGATACCCGATTATTTTTTTTCCCAATCAAGGGTCAATTTAGCGTGACCAATCCACCTACCCTGCACATCTTTATGTGGTGGGAGTGAAACCCACGCAGACACGGGGAGAATGTGCAAACTCCACGTTACCCGAGGCGGGAATCGAACCTGGCTCCCTGGCGCTGTGAGGCAGCAGTTCTAACTCCACTGCTCATCGCCAAAGAGGTGCTATAGGATCCTTTGCATCGGGGTGGTAGTGGTGGGGAGGAGGGGGGGTGGGGGGGGGGGGGGGTAAGAGGTTCACCGCCATCGAAGTGAAGAAATCCCTTCACGTCTCAGTCCTAAATGGCCTTTCCCCTCATTCTGAGGTCGTGCCCCTTGGTTTTTGACTCACCAGCCAGGGGGCGCCATCCTATCCCCATCCACATTTCAATGTGGTCACCCTTCATTCTGTAATGCCCAAGGGACTACAGGACCTCATCGCTCAATCTCTCCTCATAACAGTCCCGTCGTTCCAAGGGTTGATCCGATGAAATAAAATAAAGGTCTAGCTCTCCGATACAGCCTTCGCTGTATTAAAAAAATACGCAGCCGTTCATTAAAGCCCATTCAAAACTTTTATATTCCCTCAAGTGTCATAAGGAAGGAAGGAGGCCATTCAGCCCATCGTATCTGCTCCGCCATTCAATTAAATCCTGGCTGATCATCTACCTGAATGCTATTTTCCTGAATGACTCCCATATCGTTTGATGTGATTCGTCTCCAGACATTTCTGTCTTGAACATGCCCAGTGACTGAACTTCCACAGCCCTCTGGGGGAGAGCAATCCGAAGACTTAACACCATCGCGAGTGAAAAATGTCCTCCTCATCTCGGTCCTAAATGGCCAGTCCCTTCTGTTTTTCAATAAATTTAGAGGTCCCATTTTTTATTTTTTTTAAATTGAGGGGCAATTTAGCTTGGCCAATCCACCTACCCTGCACACCTTTGGGTTGTGGAGGTGAGGCCCTTCGGGCACCACTTGCCCCACACATGGTTGAGACTGCTGACAGCACACTGTACGTAGCAGCCATTTCAGAACCCATCAAACCGGAGGGGAAGCGAGTCACCCTCGATCCGGAGGAACTGCTTAAGAAGAAGCGTGTCTCCCCATGTATGCGTGGGTCTCACCCCCACAACCCAAAAGGACGTGCAGGGTAGGTGGACGAGCCACACTAAATTGCCCCTTAATTGGAAAAATTTAATAAAACGTAGGGTGCTGATTATATGTGCCGCAGTATGGTGCTGGGATGCAGGGGACTCACTGACCCACGTTAAGTGCAGTCGACCGAGTTCAGTCCCTCTGTTCACCTGAAGCTTTGGAAGGGGCGTTTTCTCTGTCAATGAGTCTTTGTGTCAAATCTGCCTTTAGAAAATCTTCACGAACTCTAATGCTAATCCCTCCAAATGTCCAGGGTGACCAGCTGACGCCTTTACCCCTCTCGTTTTATAAAGGACGCCGAGCTGATCTGTCAAGTGCTCGTTCCAGCTGGCCACTGGCTTTCAATACAGCTAGTGAACCATCATTTGACCCACAAAAGGAAGGCGGGAAACTGAAAGCTAAGATTCACCAGAGGGTGTGGGGCAGAGGGGGTGGGGGCAGCACTTGGGAGCAGGATGAAAAGGTTGGAGAACCCACTGAATGAGAGAATGCAATGTATTAAAGAGCCCTCACTGTAATACACTGATATAACACAGTCCTCACTGTAACACATCGATATAGCACAGCCCTCACTGTAACACACCGATATAGCACAGCCCTCACTGTAACACATCGATATAGCACAGTCCTCACTGTAACACACTGATATAGCACAGCCCTCACTGTAACACATCGATATAACACAGCCCTCGCTGTAACACACTGATATAGCACAGCCCTCACTGTAACACACTGATATAGCACAGCCCTCACTGTAACACACTGATATAACACAGCCCTCACTGTAACACACTGATATAACGCAGTCCTCACTGTAACACACTGATACAGCACAGTCCTCACTGTAAAACACTGATATAGCACAGCCCTCACTGTAACACACTGATATAACACAGCCCTCACTGTAACACACTGATATAATACAGTCCTCGCTGTAACACATCGATATAGCACAGCTCTCACTGTAACACACCGATATAGCACAGCCCTCACTGTAACACACTGATATAACACAGCCCTCGCTGTAACACACTGATATAGCACAACCCTCACTGTAACACACTGATATAGCACAGCCCTCACTGTAACACACTGATATAACACAGCCCTCGCTGTAACACACTGATATAGCACAGCCCTCACTGTAACACACTGATATAGCACAGCCCTCACTGTAACACACTGATATAACACAGCCCTCACTGTAAAACACTGATATAACACAGTCCTCACTGTAACACACTGAAACAGCACAGTCCTCACTGTAACACACCGATATAGCACAGTCCTCACTGTAACACACCGATATAGCACAGCCCTCACTGTAACACACTGATATAGCACAACCCTCACTGTAACACTGATATAACACAGCCCTCATTGTAAAACACTGATATAACACAGTCCTCACTGTAACACACTGAAACAGCACAGTCCTCACTGTAACACACCGATATAGCACAGCCCTCACTGTAACACACTGATATAACACAGCCCTCACTGTAAAACACTGATATAACACAGTCCCCACTGTAACACATCGATATAGCACAGCCCTCACTGTAACACACTGATATAACACAGCCCTCACTGTAAAACACTGATATAACACAGTCCCCACTGTAACACACCGATATAGCACAGCCCTCACTGTAACACACTGATATAACACAGCCCTCACTGTAAAACACTGATATAACACAGTCCCCACTGTAACACACCGATATAGCACAGCCCTCACTGTAACACACTGATATAACACAGCCCTCACTGTAACACACTGATATAACACAGCCCTCACTGTAACACACTGATATAACGCAGTCCTCACTGTAACACACTGATACAGCACAGTCCTCACTGTAAAACACTGATATAGCACAGCCCTCACTGTAACACACTGATATAACACAGCCCTCACTGTAACACACTGATATAACACAGCCCTCACTGTAAAACACTGATATAACACAGTCCTCACTGTAACACACTGATATAACACAGCCCTCACTGTAACACACTGATATAGCACAGCCCTCACTGTAACACACTGATACAGCACAGTCCTCATTGTAACACTGATATAACACAGTCCTCACTGTAACACACTGATATAACACAGCCCTCACTGTAACACACTGATATAGCACAGCCCTCACTGTAACACACTGAAACAACACAGTCCTCACTGTAACACACTGATACAGCACAGCCCTCACTGTAACACACTGATATAGCACAGCCCTCACTGTAACACACCAATATAGCACAGCCCTCACTGTAACACATCGATATAGCACAGCCCTCACTGTAACACACTGATATAATACAGTCCTCGCTGTAACACATCGATATAGCACAGCTCTCACTGTAACACACCGATATAGCACAGCCCTCACTGTAACACACTGATATAGCACAACCCTCGCTGTAACACACTGATATAACACAGCCCTCACTGTAACACACTGATATAACACAACCCTCGCTGTAACACACTGATATAACACAGCCCTCACTGTAACACACTGATATAGCACAGCCCTCACTGTAACACACTGATATAACACAGCCCTCACTGTAACACACTGATATAGCACAGCCCTCACTGTAACACAGATATAACACAGCCCTCATTGTAACACACCGATATAGCACAGCCCTCACTGCAACACACTGATATAGCACAGCCCTCACTGTAACACACTGATACAGCACAGTCCTCACTGTAACACACTGAAACAGCACAGTCCTCACTGTAACACACTGATATAGCACAGCCCTCACTGTAACACATCGATATAACACAGCCCTCACTGTAACACACTGATATAGCACAGCCCTCACTGTAACACATCGATATAACACAGCCCTCACTGTAACACAGATATAACACAGCCCTCATTGTAACACACTGATATAGCACAGCCCTCACTGCAACACACTGATATAGCACAGTCCTCACTGTAACACACTGATATAACACAGCCCTCACTGTAACACACTGATATAGCACAGCCCTCACTGCAACACACTGATACAGCACAGTCCTCACTGTAACACACTGATATAGCACAGCCCTCACTGTAACACTGATATAACACAGCCCTCATTGTAACACACCGATATAGCACAGCCCTCACTGCAACACACTGATACAGCACAGTCCTCACTGTAACACACTGATATAGCACAGCCCTCACTGTAACACAGATATAACACAGCCCTCATTGTAACACACCGATATAGCACAGCCCTCACTGCAACACACTGATATAGCACAGCCCTCACTGTAACACACTGATATAACACAGTCCTCACTGTAACACACTGATATAACACAGCCCTCACTGTAACACACTGATATAGCACAGCCCTCACTGTCACACACTGATATAACACAGTCCTCACTGTAACACACTGAAACAGCACAGTCCTCACTGTAACACACTGATATAGCACAGCCCTCACTGTAACACACTGATATAACACAGCCCTCACTGTAACACACTGAAACAGCACAGTCCTCACTGTAACACACTGAAACAGCACAGTCCTCACTGTAACACACTGATATAGCACAACCCTCGCTGTAACACACTGATATAGCACAGCCCTCACTGTAACACACTGATATAGCACAGCCCTCACTGTAACACTGATATAACACAGCCCTCACTGTAACACACTGATATAACACAGTCCTCACTGTAACACACTGAAACAGCACAGTCCTCGCTGTAACACACTGATATAACACAGTCCTCACTGCAACACACTGATATAGCACAGTCCTCACTGTAACACACTGATATAGCACAGTCCTCACTGTAACACACTGATATAGCACAGTCCTCACTGTAACACACTGATATAGCACAGTCCTCACTGTAACACACTGATACAGCACAGTCCTCACTGCAACACACTGATATAGCACAGTCCTCACTGTAACATACCCTAATTGTGAGAGCCTTGTTTGGTACGAGAGATTTCTATGTGTCACAGCACATAGTCCAGTGAATCTCTCTTAAAGTGAATGAATGGATGACTGCGGTGTGCATCATGCAATGACAAAAGCAATGATAAACCACAAAACCACGAAAACCTCCAGCGGGATCTCCCAGAATAACGAAGTGCCTGTCCCCAGGAAAGAAATAGCCTGGGAATTCTACTTGTGATCGATACTCAGGATCACGGGAAAATGAGAGTGAATCAGACGGAAATTCGGGATCTTCTCAGAGAGAAACAGGTAAATTGGAAATCATGCTTCGCACTCAATCAACAGTGCAAGCACATTTAGTATCCTAGCAAGTGATCTTTGGTGTTTCCATTCAGTGGGCCGTGTTAGGGGTAAAACATCTCTTCAATTTTTTTCTTTTATATTGCAGTTCGCTGTGATTGTAACCAGTTTTACTTTGAGCATTTTTCCTTTTTCTGAAGCTTATCACACATTCACAAATCAAGAAGTTGCACTTGCATGGCCTTCCCCCTTTGCAAATACTTCAAATTCCTCATTTAGCAGGACTGAACTGGCGTATCGCTGAAAGCTTGCGGCCCATGCTTGCAAAACCCAAAACACGATGCCTGGAATCAGTTGTGATCCTGCGATTGCACAATTGCTAAATAATCCTAGGCGTGCTCAGGACTTCACTGAAAGTCAATTTTAGATTGCCAGCCGGGCTCGCAAGTGACTCACTTACATGTGCTAGAAACCACATGTAATCACAGGCGGAGCCCTGCACTTTGCAGACAGAAGGAACACATCCACGCCGTACACCTTTTTCATACTAAAGAAAAGCTTTTTTGGGGGGGGGGGGTTGGTTACAGCCATTCCCTGGTTCATTCCCCAGGGCAATGCCTTGAGCAATCTGAGTTGACCTGCTGTTTTTGAATGGGAACAATGCTGAGCCATTAACTGTTCCATGCTGCATTCTCCGTGGCAACACCTTGGCCAATCAGAGTCCACTTGCCAACCAATCAACAATCTCTTCACCTGCAGTATAAATTGTCATTCTCCTTTTTTTTAAAGAATAGAATCCATAGAATTCTTACAGTGCAGAAGGAGGCCATTTGGCCAATTGAGTCACCGACCCTCCAAAAGATCACCCTTCCTAGACCCACTCCCTGCCCTATCCCTGCAACCCTACCGAACCAACACCTCTTTGGACACGAAGGGGCAATTTAGCGTAGCTAATTCACCTAACGTGCACATCTTTTGGACTGTGGGAGGAAACAGGGGCTTCCGAAGGAAACCCACACAGACACGGGGAGAATGTACAGTCACCCAAGGCCGGAATAAAACCCGGGTCCCTGGCACTGTGAGGCAGCAGTCCTAGCCACTGTGCCACCACAAGTAGAATTTACTGCTGATGTTTTTTTTCCACGAGCTGTCCTGATGAGTGGATGATTAAAAGCTTTGGTTGTCTGTCTCTTTTTCTCAGGAATACTTAAAATTTGATTCACGGGCTGGACTATGATGCGATAGCATGTGACATGTGTCAGTCTTCCATTTCTGACAAGCAAGGAACGACTGCAATGTAATTCTCTTTGGAATCGTGATTCTTCCTTTGTATAGACTGTGAATGGGAGGCATGTGCATATATATGATGGGGAATGTTAGAAGAGTTACAGTACGTGGGATTGGGCAGGTACTGCGCACATGAGAGGACCTTGGATAGCAGGTATGGGTTAATTTACCCCGCCCTGCTTGCATGGGTGCTGTTGTAGGCCCGATGCTCAAGGCCTCCAACAACCACTTCATTGATGCAGTGCCTTTAACACAGTAAAAATCCGTTCACACGAACGTAATCAAATTCTAGCAGCAAGAAAGACAAGGGCAACAGATACACCACCACCTGGAGGTTCCCCTCCAAGTGACTCACCATTCGGACTTGAAAATAGTTTGCCATTCTTTCACTGCTGTGGCATCGGAATCCTGGAATTCCTTCCCTAACAGCATTATGGTGTACCTACGCCACATGGATTGCAAAGGCTCAAGGTGGTGGCGAACTCTCGACGGCAATTAGGGATGGGCAATAAAAACCAGCCCAGCCAGCGAAGCCCACATTCCTTTAATTAATGACAATAAACACAGCAAGCTCCCACAGACAGTAAAGCGAGAATGATCTGATCACCTTTTTCTTTCAATGTTAGCCGAGGGATGAATGTTGGCCCGGGACATTGGGGATAACTCCTCTGCTCTACTTCGAAATAATGTGAGGGTGTGTGGTGATGGACCGGGGGTGGGGGACATGGGAGCCTTCGGTTTAGTACCTCACCTGAAAGACAGCAGCTTCAGCTCAACCTAGCCCAGCATTTCTCTTGTTCATTGGAACAGCAGACCCGAGGGGCTGAATGGTCTTCTCCTGCCCCAGTTTCTTACAACCTTTTATTCCTTTATCGCTCAAGCTTCCTCTTAAATCAGACTGCTGCTTGCGGGAAAGCTGCTACATTCTCAGGACCTTCTGCACAAAGAGTCGGAATTCTGCATGAGAATTATTCACGACTATCTTTATGGTCACTGGTATCCCACACATCAGGCTGGATTCTCCATTTGGGAGACTATGCCCTGACACCGGCATGGGAACAGTGGCGTGTAACGCCTGAAAAAAACAGTGCAAACGTTGGACCGATCCTCCGTCTTGTGGGGGGCTAGCAGGCACGCAGCATAGAGCCCCCAGCATCACGCGCAAGGCGCCGGGTGCACGCGGACCCGGCCTGCCAAATAATGCCTCCCTTTGACCAGGTTCGCCACCCCCGGACCATCCCGCACCACTGCCCCCAGCCCCCGCCAGAGTCCCCCTTGTCTGCTCCCACCTGGACTCAGTCCGCAGCCGCCACACCGGATCCCCGAACAAATATAGCACTCGTGGGGCGGCACATGGCGCAGTGGTTAGCACTGGGACTACGGCGCCGAGGTCCCAGGTTCGATCCCGGCTCTGGGTCACAGTCAGTGTGGAGTTTGCACATTCTCCCCGTGTCTGCGTGGGTTTCGCCCCCACAACCCAAAGATGTGCAGGTTAGGTGGATTGGCCACGCTAAATTGCCCCTTAATAATAAAACAAAATAGCCCACGTGCCCCACGCCGTCGGGAACTCGGCCCATCGGGGATGGCTTCAGGTGACGTCCTGAGGCCGTCCTGGCGGTGTGGAGTGCACCATTTTGGAGGGGGCGGAGCATCGCAAAAGCAGCGCCGCCCCCGATTTTGGCGCTACGGGGATTCTCCGGCCAATCGCCGAACGCGATTTTGGCGTCGGCGACCGGAGAATCCAGCTCATCATCTCTGCGTTTACACACTTACTTAGCCTGAATGCGACAGAAAGGATCTGCTGAGCTTTGCGTGATGTGTACAAACTCTCAGTTCTGGTATTACCCTTGCAAACCTCTTTTTACACATTCAATGGTTCTTTTTAATAAACGCAACCAGAACTGTGCACACTTGGTTCTCCCAACGTGAACTTCCATTCACGTCGCCGAGAATTTCAGAATACTGGCAGGTTACAGGAAGGTCAAGGACCACAGACGGGGCAGGCAGGACGCAGTCACAGAGACTGGCGAGCTAAGAGCTCAGTAAATATATCAAGATGAGAGGGTGATAATAATAGGAGTGGTGGGTTGGAGAGGGCATCCTATTATCGGCTGCTTGTTAGACTGAGAGACTCTGTCTGAAAGATTAGGGGAGCGGAGAGACAGACAGAAGAATTTTATAGAGCGGGGATGGAGCTGGAATTTCATCAGACAGTGGCTGCACCCTCCTCTCTGGATAATCCGATCCATTGACTTCTGAAGTTATGATGCTATCGAATGCTTCTGTTCAATTCTAGGCTCCAACGGTTTGTACTGAGGGAGGAGACTTACAAACAGAAGTGATATCTCAGGACACAATGTCATAGAATCCTTACAATGCTCAAGGAGGCCATTCAGCCCATCGAATCTGCACCGACTCTGAAAGAGCACCCTACTACCCAGGCCACTTCCCCACCCTATCCCCGTAACCCCACCAAATCTACCATCTTTGAACACTAAGGGGCACATTAGCATGGCCTATCCATCTAACCTGCACATCTTTGGACTGTGGGAGGAAACCAGAGCACCCGGAGGAAATCCACGCAGAGATGGGGAGAATGTGCAAACTGCACACAGACAGTGACCCAAGGCTGGAACTGAACCTGGGTCCCTGGTGCTGTGAGGCAGCAGTGCTAACCACTGTGCCACCTTGTGTCCCTCTTAATTTCTCATTGATTTCTCTGTTCTCTCCCTTCTTGCCTATGCACTTTGCAGGCAGCTGGGTGTGATCTGGAGACTCTGTCAATGAAGTGTTGGTCAGCTGGAAACCTACTTTCCAGCTCTCTCTAGTTTTATTCACATTGAAGTCACCTGGGAGGTGTACATTGGGCTCCCCAGTTGCAAACACCAGTTTTACACCATCGCACAAAGTCACAAATCCACTCCACGAAGTAGATGATTCCTCACAATTGTCCTGAGATCACAGCCTGGTATGGCAACTGCTCGGCCCTGGACCGCAAGAAACTTCAGAGAGTCGTGAACACCGCCCAGTCCATCACATGAACCTGCCTCCCAGCCACTGACTCTATCTACACCTCCCACTGCCTAGGGAAAGCGGGCAGCTTAATCAAAGACCCCTCCCACCCGGCTTACGCACTCTTCCAACTTCTTCCATCGGGCAGGAGATACAAAAGTCTGAGAACACGCACGAACAGACTCAAAACAGCTTCTTCCCCGCCGCTACCAGACTCCTAAATGGCCCTCTTATGGACTGACCTGATTAATACTACACCCCTGTATGCTTCATCCGATGCCGATGTTTATGTAGTTACATTGCGTACCTTCTGTTGCCCTATTATGTATTTTCTTTTATTTCCTTTTCTTTTCATGTACTTAATAATCTGTTGAGCTGCTCGCATAAAAATACTTTTCACTGTACCTCGGTACACGTGACAATAAACAATCCAATCCAATCCGGATTGAGGAGTGGAGTGAGGGTTTCGGCAGAACTTCATTCTTTCGCTCTCTCTCTTTCTCTCAGTCTTTGTCTAGGCCTCATTCTGTCTGTCGCTCTCTTCCTCCGCGCGTCTCCATCTCCTTCCTTCCTTCTTCATCTCCTTCCAAACCCTCGACCTCTGCCATCCAGAAGGAGAAGAGCAGCAGATCACGGGGAACGCCACTACCCCTCCAAGTCACTCACCATCCTGACTTGGAAATACACTGCCATTCCTTCACGTGTTGCAGGGTCAAAATCCTGCAACTCCCTCCCTAACAGCACAGTGGGTGTACCTACACCACATGGACAGCAGCGGTTCAAGAAGGCAGCTCCCCACCACCTTCTTAGGGAGCAATTAGGGATGAGAAATAAATACTGGCCTGGTCAGCGATGCCCACAACCCGTGATTGAATATTAAAACAATTCCCTCAATTTCTCCTCTCCCCGCATCTGTTTTGCTCTCCCCCCCCCTATCTCTCTCTCTGCCCTGTACTTGCAGGAACGTTGTTTCCTCTCGCAGGTGGGGGTGTCTAGAACCCGGGGTCACAGTCTCAGGATACGGGGTGGGGCATTCGGGACTGAGATGAGGAGAAATCTCTTCACTCAGAGGGTGCTGAACCTGTGGAATTCTCTACCACAGGCTGTGGAGGCCAAGTCGCTGAATATATTTAAGAAGGAAATGGAGAGATTTCTAGGCTCTAAAGGTGTGAAGGGATCTGGAGAGGGCGCGTGCGTATGGCATTGAGATAGAGGATCAGCCATGAGCATATTGAATAGCAGAGTAGGCCCGAGGGGCTGAATGGCCTGCTCCTGTTTGTACTTTCTACGTTTTCTCCAGTTGCCCTGTGATGTGATTGGGTGTTCAGTGGCCTTGAGAAGGCACCATAACAAACTGTTGACACATCCACACCCCAGTGCATGCTGGACGTAGCGCCAATCTCCATTCACTAATGCTTCACCCAGATACGGTGGTGGAGATTACTTTTTTGGCAACTCGATACATTGACACTACAAAATGCGCCTACCCCGCTACCAACGTTCAATCTTCTACATCACGTGACCTTTGCCTCCACAATCAAGTGGAATGAATTAAGGTCTGGAGTTCGGAGGTCAGACTTCGGTCACTGGTCCAATAACAACACCTCTTGAGCTCTGATTAGCGAATGGGTGCAGAATAAGGCCATTTGGCCCATCGTGTCTAGGCAGGCTCTTGAAAGAACCATCCAATTAACCCCATTCCCCCGCACAGTCCCCACGCTCCTGCACGAGGGTAATTATACACAACTCGAGGGCCCTCAGCCAATCGAGTGCATCTCCTATGAGGCCATCCGCGAGGCCTTTGCATCCTTTGTTCAAAGAATTAACCGGCATCAAGTAACTTGCACGTGGGAGATTTGTTTATCAGATTATTCAAGCAATCCATAGAATCCCTACAGTGCAGAAGGAGGCCATTCAGCCCATCGAGTCTCCACTGAGCTTCTGAAAGGGGCACCCTACCCAGGCCCAGTCCCCGGCCCTATCCCTGCAACCTCACCTAACCTGCACACCTTTGAACTGAGAGGGGAATCCGGAGCATCGGGGGAAACCCATGCACACACGGGGAGAATGTGAAAACTCCACAGGTACCCGAGACTGGAATTGAACCCGGGTCCCTGGTACTGTGCAGTAAGAGTGCTAACCACTGTGCCACCCTTCAAATGGAAGGCTGAGCACCAAAAAGGACGAAACAAATCTCTTTGCAAATTCCCAGTTGGGGTGTGCTGGAAAAATGCTGGGCTTTCAATCAGGTAAGTTGTGGGTCCGGCTCCCTCAGACACCACCATCATTCCTCCCCACCTCGTCCCAGCCTTGACTGCAACCTGGGCTAATTTTTTTCAGTACAGGGCTGAGGGGGTATGGAAGGGGCGTTAATGCGAGTTAGCCTAAGTGTCGGCAGTTTGAGCAAGGAATGTTACCCGTTCGGGCTCCCTCCCCTTATAGTGCGGTACCGCGAGGAGGTGCAGCATGGTCGGATGTGCCGTCTTTCGGCCCCGGGTCACGAGAGGGAGGCTCCACCTGCCCCCCTCAGTCAGGCGTTGAAAGGCCTCGAGGGGCTGTTATCGCGAAAGGAAGAAGGGCCGGGGGGGCTAATCCCAGGTGTGGTAGCCGATATCCTTCCCTCCACCAATCGGCTCATGATTGCATTTCCTGTTCATGGGATCTTGCTGTGCATGCGTTGGCTGCCACGTTGATGCATCCCAATGGCGACTGCAATTCAAAAGTACTTTGCTGGGGTTGTCGCATTGCTTCGGCCTGTCTCGAGAGGCTCTGAAGCAATGAAAATCCCCTGTTGTTTGAAGCTGCCTAAAAAAAAGCTCCCAATAATTATCCCTCAAATTCTAAATCCAGGAACGGATGAAGTTGCCAATGACTCCTGTATTCTGTGAGGAGATTTGTGCTGTGTGCAATGAATTGCCTCGATCAGCGAAGTCTCTGCTATGAATGTCAATGTATTTTAGTGGGTTAAAGGTCAACTCTGTGATTGTTACCTGGTATGTCGAGGCTTTAAGCGCTGGGTGAAGGATGGAGAGATGTTGGGGGAAGGGAGGAACAAGTGGGGGGGGGGGGTCTATGAAGTTGCCACTTTTACTTCAAATACAGAGTGAGCAGTTTAACACTTTACCCGTCACTTTGTACACAGCCTGTTCCCAGTGAAGGGGATTAACCCTCTCCCCCACCTCTACCCCCCCATTCACAGTCAGACACTGGGCAGCCTGTTCCCAGTGAAGGGGATTAACCCTCTCCCCCACCTCTACCCCCCCATTCACAGTCAGACACTGGGCAGCCTGTTCCCAGTGGAGGGGATTAACCCTCTCCCCCACCTCTACCCCCCCATTCACAGTCAGACACTGGGCAGCGTGTTCCCAGTGGAGGGGATTAACCCTCTCCCCCACCTCTCACCCCCCATTCACAGTCAGACACTGGGCAGCCTGCTCCCAGTGGAGGGGATTAACCCTCCCCCACCTCCCCCCATTCACAGTCAGACACTGGGCAGCCTGTTCCCAGTGAAGGGGATTAACCCTCTCCCCCACCTCTACCCCCCCCATTCACAGTCAGGCACTGGGCAGCCTGTTCCCAGTGGAGGGGATTAACCCTCTCCCCCACCTCTACCCCCCCATTCACAGTCGGACACTGGGCAGCCTGTTCCCAGTGAAGGGGATTAACCCTCTCCCCCACCTCTCACCCCCCATTCACAGTCAGGCACTGGGCAGCCTGTTCCCAGTGGAGGGGATTAACCCTCTCCCCCACCTCTACCCCCCCATTCACAGTCAGGCACTGGGCAGCGTGTTCCCAGTGAAGGGGATTAACCCTCCCCCCCACCTCTCACCCCCATTCACAGTCAGACACTGGGCAGCGTGTTCCCAGTGAAGGGGATTAACCCTCTCCCCCACCTCTCCCCCCCATTCACAGTCAGACACTGGGCAGCCTGCTCCCAGTGAAGGGGATTAACCCTCTCCCCCACCTCTACCCCCACATTCACAGTCAGACGCTGGGCAGCGTGTTCCCAGTGAAGGGGATTAACCCTCTCCCCCACCTCTCCCCGTATTCACAGTCAGAAGGACCAAGTTATCCCTTTCCAAGACACTAGCGCCAATTACTTCCCATTTGCAGTGCGCTGGTGACCAAGGCAGCTCGGTTCCCAGCATAGGCGTCAGTTGTTCCAGGCACGTCTGATCTATTACCACGAGAAGTGACATTGTTTGCAATCGAGAGAGAGAGACCGTTTTAGACAGAAAGTTTGCTTGTGGCTGTGTATTGTTCATGCCCTCTGCTCCAGTAATGATTAATGCTGCAATCAGGGTTGAAAAACATTTACTGGAATTTCCACCTCGCTAGCTCCTTGGTGCTTAATCCCTTCTCTGTTTTATTGTTGCAAGAGTTAATGTGTAACTCGAGTGCTTGGCAGCTCTGGGGTTCAAGGATGCAACACCGAGCTTTCTCGGAGGAGAGTAGGAGGCCGGGCCCAATGTTCTGAGTCTCCTGAGGTGAACTACTGATTATAATGTTCGAGGCAATGGGGAGGCCTGCTCTGTAAAGCTATTGGAGGAGGGGGGGGGGGGGAAACTTGCATTTCCGCAGAGCCACCTCAGGGCATTTCAAAGCGCCTCACGGCCAATTAAAGCACATCGAGTATCTTAATGCAGGAAGCGACAACTGCCAATTTGCGCACAGCAAGCTCCCACAGTTATGGGAAGTCCGATGTACATTAATGATCGAGATGAGAATGGGGGGGGGGGGGGGGCATGATCAGTAAGTTCGCAGATGACACAAAATTTGGCGGTGTGATTGAACGAGGAGGAAAGCCTGAGATTACAGGACGATATAGACGGGCTGGTCAGAAGGGCAGAACAGTGGCAAATGGATTTTAACCCTGAAAAGTGTGAGGTGATGCATTTTGGGTGCACCAACAGGACAAGGAAATACACAATGAACGGTAGGGCGCTAGGAAGTACAGAGCACCAGAGGGCACCTGAAGGCAATCGGAGAGGTTCATAAGGTGGTTAAGAAGCCATAATACAAGTGCTGGGAAGTTATGATGGAGCTGCATAAAATGCTCGTTAAGTCACAGCTACAGTACGGTGTGTAGTTCTGCTTACCACACTATAGGAAGGATGTGATTGCACTGGTGAGGGTGCAGAGGAGATTCACCAGGATGTTGGGTGGGATGGAGTGTTTCAGCTATGAGGAGAGGCTGGTTAGGCTGGGGTAGAGAAGGCCGAGTGAGAACTTCCTTGAGGTGCACAACATAATGGGGGCAGAGATAGGGTGGATAGGAAGAAACTTTTCCGCTTCATTGAGGGGGTCAATAACCAGCGGGCACAGATTTAAGGTAAGGGGCAGGAGATTTAAAGTGGATTTAATGAAAAACTTTTTCACCCAGAGGGTGGTGGGAGTCTGGAACTCACTGCCTGAAAGGGCGGTAGAGGCAGGAACCTTCACAACATTTAGCTGAGCACGCGAAACGCCACAGCATACAAGGCAGCGGGCCAAGGCTGGAAAATGGTATTAGAATAGGTAGGTGCTTGATGGCTGGCACAGACACAATGGGCCTCTTTCTGTGCTGTATGACTCTATGGCTCAGTGGGTAGCCTCCCTGTCTTTGAGCCGGGAGCTCGGAGTTCGAGTCCCACCCCTAGACTTGATGGCCAAGGAAGGTGCCTTCATAATGTGGCCAAACAGGTTGCGTGTGCAAACCGAACACGCTAATGTTCACGCTGGCGAAAAGAGCGGAAGAGGCTCCTCGTCAGCCACGCCTGACGTGGAGTGACACGCCCTCAAGCTATAAGCCTCTGGTGGCAAGCTCGCGACCCATTCCAGGAAATGGGAACTGATGAAAGCCCGCCTTGCGTACCATTATGTCCCGCAAGAGAAGCAACAAAAACCGAAAGTTCCTACAGACAGCAGCGTGGTGAAGGCCGCTTTTGTTGTTGGGTGTCGCATAATGATGGGCCAGCACACCGGAGTAAAACCCGGCAACTCCTTCTCTGAAAGAGTAGCCACAGGATCTTCCAAGTGGAGCGGGGAGGGCAGGGCAGGCTTTGATTCAGGTCCCACCCAAAAGACAAAAAGGTATCGCCCAACAGTGCAGCACTCCCTCAGTACTGCTCTGGTGAGTCAGTGCAGCATTTGTGCTTCGCACCCTGGAATGGCACTCAAACCCTCAGCGTTCTAGTGTCAGGGGTGAGCGTGTTACCTCCTGAGCACATGTGTGGCAAACACCCCAAATAAACATTCATACTTCACCCAACAGCTCCAAGCCAGCTGGCCAGGTCTTTCTCATGGCGCTGTTAATGGGAGCTTGCTGTGCTCAAGAAATTGATTGCCACGTTTCCTACCCGGCAACAGTGACTACACGGCAAAGAAAGCGTTTCATTGGCTGTAAAGCACTCTACTAGAATTCCCTGAGGTCCCTGAGGGTGCGAAATGAATGCCGGTGGGATGTTCAGTCACGGAAGGTCATCACAGTCAAAGTTGACCTCCGTTCTGGCCACCTTAGAGGCCGCCACGTCTTCCAGCAGGAGCAAGATTTCCACTACCCGTCAGGGAATGGGGCAGACAAGAGGAGAGCGATGGCTTCGGCAAGTAGTGGGCAACCTGCTTCCCAAGGGTAGGCCGGGAAGGAGGCACATGCGGCCCATCTGGGTTCTGAGTGGGGCCAAAGAGACATTCTGTTGACCGTTGCCCAGTAGTGCCACATTCCACTGATTTTCTGTCGTTCTTTTCCTTCCGGATGTGACTGAAGTGATTTGCACGCAAAGCGAGGGTGAGTGAAGTGAGGTGTGTGCTGATCACTCACAACATTGAGTGTGAGCTCCGTACGCTCTCTACGTTCAAAGTGTAAATATTTATTTTTATCATTAGAAGTTGATGGCGGTTCACTGAACTTCTAAATGAATTTCTGTAACTCAGTATGAAATATTCGGCGTGAATTAAATATATTTAATTTTATTCATGGGTCACGGTTAGTCAACAAAACAAATTTCAATCATCCGGCCCACTAAGATGCAGGAGGGCCACTCGTGCGGCCCACTCACTAGCTGAGGTTGCCGACCACTGGTTCAGGTGGTGGAAGGTAAAGAGGTGGGGGGGGGGGGGGGGCTGGGAATGGGATGGGTGGCACAAGAGCGAGACGGGAGAGAGGGGAGGGAAGGGTCGAGGAAGGGAGAGGGGATAGTGGGATGGGGAGTGGGTGGGGAGGACAGGAAATAAGAGTTGGGTGGAGGGGGAGATACAGAGTAAAGCTCCCTCTAGACTGTTCAATACTGGGAGAAGGATCTGTGTAACATGAACTAAACCAAAGCTTTTGCAAGGCATGGGTCTGTGGCTTTGTTCGAAATTATGGTTATGCTACATTTACAACTTCACTCTTCCACCACAAGGTCCTTCGTCCTCAACCTCAAGAGTGTTTTTGGCCAATATTCATTTTCTACCACATACTGTCTGAGTGAGGTTACAAATTCAATTGACCGGGGATGAGAGGGCCAGTTTCAGCTGACAGGATCAGGTGGCACACTGGTTTTATACCGCACCTTGATTTTATACTCCACCGAAGTCAAGCAATGTCAATGAGTTGTTTTCTTGGTTCGTACTTAGCGTGTGGGCGTTGCTGGCAAGGCCACCACTTATTGCCTGCTCCCAATTACCCTTCAAACGGACTGGCTTGCCATGCCATTTCAGAGGAGCAGTTAAGAATCAACCTGTGGGTATGTCTGAGGTCACATGTAGGCCAGACCGGGTAAGGACGGCAGATTTCCATCCTGCAACAAGAATCTGATCATTTCATGACCGTTGTTTAGTTTATTCGCACTTAACTGCAGTTCCCCTCAACTGCAGTCTTGGGATTTGAACCTGCATCTCTGGAGAACGGTCTGGGCCTTCTGTGCATCACCAGCCCATCAATGTTACCACTATTGCTACTGTCCGGCTACTCAAAAAAACTAGCGTTTAAGCCGATCCCCTGGGATTCCTGCCTGGCTAGTTGGGCTTAAAATAGTCACCATTTCTGGCAATGGTATCACTGTGCGCCATGATGCTGATACAACTCTTGAACAAGGAGAAGAAAAAGAAAAGGAACGAGTGAGAACAGCTTGAGGAGGGGATGCATTCTAGTCAAGCTGCTACTCGCCTTCCGTGTGATCTGTCATTCCTTGCATAAACTAAAAGTCAAGGCAGGGATCCTGAGGCGCCAAAGCACATTAAAGATGGCCGACGTGCCCCAGCCTGTTCAGCACTGTCGCAAACACCCTTCATTCTTTAGCTGCCAGGTGGGATTGACGAGCTGGTGGAAGGAAACTGCTTTCGAACGAGGCTCTGTAAACAGTGCCTGTGTGTGAGCCATGCCCATTTCCAATTTATAGTAAACGCCAGCTGGGAGGCACATATGCAAATCAGAATGCTCGAGAAAACAGAAACGGACAGCCTTGCTGTGTTTGCACGGAATTCGCAAACCTCTCAGAGCGAGCCGAGGCGCACACGTACAATTTAGGAGCGGGAGGTAGGCCTCAATGGCCACGCAGATTTTAACCTCCACATCATCACCTACCCCCGATAACCTTTCACCTCCCCCCTTGCTTAAATGTCTATCTACTTCTGCCTCGACGTGCAAGGACTCTACCTCAGTCACCTCTTGAGGAAGAGAATTCCAAAAACCCACAACTCCCTGAGAGAAAGAAAAATTCCTCTGCCTTAAATGGAAGACCCCTTATTTTTAAACAGTGACCCTTAATGCTAGATTCGCTCTTTAAGAGGAAACATCCGATCCACATCCAACCTCTCAAGATCAGAATTCAGTCGGGAGGGTGCAGGACTGTAGGGATGATGGGAGAACAGGGTGAACCTGCTAGCCACTTCCAATTGCGGTACCCCCCTCCCGCAGCACGGTAGCATAGTGGTCAGCACAATTGCTTCACAGCTCCAGGGTCCCAGGTTCAATTCCTGGCTTGGGCACTGTCTGTGCGGAGTCTGCACGTTCTCCCCGTGTGTGCGTGGGTTTCCTCCGGGTGCTCCGGTTTCCTCCCACAGTCCAAAGATGTGCAGGTTAGGTGGATTGGCCATGCTAAATTGCCCTTAAGTGTCCAAAATTGCCCTTCGTTGTTGTGTGGGGTGACTGGGTTATGGGGTTAGGGTGGAGGTGTGGGCTTGGGTAGAGTACTCTTTCCAAGAGCCGGTGCAGACTCGATGGGCCGAATGGCCTCCTTCTGCACTGTAAAAAAAAAATTCTACATCGCCTGGGCAGTGAAAGGGTTAAAACGACGAAAACAGTAAAGCCCTGTGGGAACTCCATCCTCGGATACACCTCGCACTGTAGACACAGGGATTGTTTTCTCTCCCAGGCAGTAAGGAGACATCCAAACACAGCTGCGATTGTGTGCATCTGTCTGGACACACAGAGAGAGTGCTTGAAATTCCACTCACAGTGCCTGAGTACAGAGTGTGAAAACTGTCACATTGGTGCCAGTCTTTCTAACCCAGGGTAGCTTCCAAGAATAAGAGAGATTTAGGACTGACCCCGGGATGGGAGGGTGGGGAGTTTGGATAGAAAGGAGGAGGGAGGAAGAGAAAAAGGAAAGATGGCATGAATTTATATAGACGATAGTCACTGTTGTCAGGTGGGTAATAATAATCTTTATTAGTGTCACAAGTAGGCATACACTACACTGCAATGAGGTTATTGTGAAAATCCCCTCGTCGCCATACGACGGCGCCTGTTCGGGTACACGGAGGGAGAATTCAGAATGCCCAATTCACCTAACAGCACGTCTTTCGGGACTTGTGGGAGGAAACTGGAGCATCCAGAGGAAACCCAAGCAGACAGAGGAAGAACGTGCAGGCACCGCACAGACAGTGACCCAAGCTGGGAATCGAACCTGGGGCCCTGGCGCTGTGAAGCAACAGTGCTAACCGCTGTGCCATCCAAGTGAGGCGGCAGCCAATTTCAAATATGCTTTCTGCGTGCTGGTTTGAGTTGGTACCTTTTTTTAAATTAAAAATGGTGAACGTGGAACGCAATAAATAGGAACAGGAGTAGGCCCCACATCCCCTCGAGCCTGCTCTGTCGTTCAATATGGTCACAGGCTGAGCTGCCACCTCAACTCCAATTTCCCACTTTATCCCACAATTCCCTCAATCCCGAAAAAGCAAGCAGTCCCAGGCCTCCGCAGCTCTCTCCGCAGAGTGAAGACATTTCCCTTCATTCTCGATCTGAAATAGCCCACCCCTTCATCCTGAACTCTCTGCCACCCGCGTTTGGTACGATTCAGACATTCAGGCAGTGAAGGATTGAACTGGAATGCAGCATTTGTGCAGGGAGGTCTTGTAGCATCCCTACGATGTGGAGTGGTGCCACCTCAAGCTATAAGCCCCTAGCAACAGAATCAGGGGCTGGTTTAGCACACTGGGCTAAATCGCTGTCTTATAAAGCAGACCAAGGCAGGCCAGCAGCACGGTTCGATTCCCGTACCAGCCTCCCCGAACAGGCGCCGGAATGTGGCGACTAGGGGCTTTTCACAGTAACTTCATTGAAGCCTACTCGTGACAATAAGCGATTTTCATTTCATTTCACTTGGCAACCTGTTCTAGGAATTACTCACTATGTGAACAAGTGCATAGTGCACCACTAGGTGCGGCGAAGAGAATTGGAACAGCATTTGTATGTACACATGTTTATTATATATAACATTATAAGTATTATAAGTATTATAAACACAGGTAAATCTCCAGTTAATGCCCACCATCCAAATACAATTAAATACCCAACTCATGGTTAATATGTGATTGATTGTGGCTTTTTTGGACTGGTCGAATGTATACAGTGGAGTTCCCCAGGGGTCGGTGCAGAAATTCCTTATATATTAATGACTTACATTTGGGTGTGAAGGACATAATTTCAAATTTACAGGTGCGAAAAAAACTTGCAAGTATTGTCAACTGTGAGAAGGACGTGCGCAGTATGGTGGAACGGACAGATGAGTGGCAGATGAAGTGGCTAAAAGACACTTGTGTTTTGGTGTTTTATAAGAATCCAAGAACGAGGAAGTTGGGGCAAATACACTAGCTTGGCCACTGCTGGAGCGTTATGTCCAATTCTGTACACCACGCTTTTAGTAGGTTGCGAAGACATTGAGAGTGAGTGCAGAAAAGATTCATGCAGATGGTTCCAGGACAGAAGCTGGGACCGTTTTCCTTGGAGAGAGAAGATGCAAGGGTGGTACGGTGGTTAGCACTGCTGCCTCACAGCACCAGGGACCTGGATTTGATTCAGACCTTGTGTGACTGTGTGGAGTTTGCAGCGGCTCCCCATGTCTGCATGGATTTCCTCTGGGTGATCCGCTTTCCTCCCACAGTCCAAAAATGTGAAGGATAGATGGGGTTACGGGGCTAGGGTGGGGGTGTGGGTAGGTCTCAGTAGGATGTTCTTTCAGAGGGTCGGTGCAGACTAGATTGGCTGAATGGCCATCTTCTGCACAGTAGATATTTGATGGATTCGAAGAGGAAAGCTGCTAGACATGTTCAAGACCACAAGGAGTCTAGACCATTGGGGAGGAACCTATGGCCCATTAAGGTTCTGAGACATTTTGCTGACCACTACCCACAGGGATGCCACATCCCGCTGATTTCGCTTGACCAAGACTTTTTCCCCACTGGAGTGACTGAAGTGATTTGTACGTTAAATGAGGGCGAGTTAAGTGAGGTACGTGCTGATTGCTCACAACATTGACTGCAAGATCCGTGCACTCCCTCCGCATCCAAAGTGCAAAAATTTATTTTGTTTTTACCATTTGAAGTCGATGACAGTTCTATTAATATAAAAATGATTAAGCATCTTCTATGACTCATTATGGAATATTCGGTGTGTATTCAAACTTATTCATGGGGTCACAGTTCGTGAAGAAGCCCGATTTCAATCTTGCAGCCCACTGAAATGAAGGAGGCCCACTCACTAGCCGAGGTTGCCTATCACTGGCCTAGACAGAGTAGATTCTCCATTCCCGCTGCAGTGAATGGGAGTTTTGGCCGAGCGCCAAATTCTCTGTTCCCACTGGCAGCGGTCATGGGGCGAATTCAGAGTGGAAAATCTCGGCCCTAGACACACCAGCCACAGCGGGTTGGGGGGAGGGAGCAACCTCAGAGCTTCTGCCCTGTCAGTCTTGCTAAGAGTTTCATAATTTTCGATGAAATCACTTCTCATTCTTCTGAACGCCAGGGAATGTCGGCCCCCACACCTCCCTCACCCTCCCCGTCTACTCGATTTCAACAGTGGAGCTTGCTGCTGTCCGCCCCTATTTAAGCCGATTAAGGGGTTTGTTTAATGAAATATCCTTCTTGGGGGTCTTTGTTGGTGGATTAGTGCTAACTCCTGCTGGCTTGACAAAATCTCCCCATCATGTGAGCAGCTACTGGAGAGAGAGAGCGAGGAAATGAGAGAAAGAGGCGGCCTCCAATCGCTGAACTCGAAGATCAGCTGATGCCTCCCACCAACACCACAATCTCCCCCCCCCTCCCCATGCCTGTGGAATGCTGTGGCAGACATTCGGGGACGCTGGAGCTAAGAACTCGATTACGGCCAAGTGACGACAGGAGTAGCAATCTGTGAAACCTTGTGGCAAAATGCCTTTTACCCGATTAGCCTTCAATTCTCGTTGTTGGGGTATATGGGAGAGATGTCACCTTATTGTAACATTTAGGATTCTCAGGTGGCTTGACAGGGTAAATGATGTGAAGTTGCTTCTCCTTGAGGGAGTGTCTCGGACTAGAGGGCGGTCACCCATTTAAGACAGAGATGAGGGAGAATTTCTTCTATCAGAGGGTAGTGAATCTGTGGAATTCTTTATTGCAGAGAGCTGTAGAGGCTGGGTCATTAAGTATGTTCAAGGCTGAGATAGACAGATTTTTAACAATTAAGGGAATCAAGGGTTATGGGGATAAGGTGGGAAAGTGTTGAGGATTATCACATCAGATCAGTCATGAAATCTTCGAATGGAGGAGCAGACTCGATGGGACGATGGCCTACTTCTGATACTACATCTATCGTCTTATGGTCACCGCCAGGGCGCAAGGCATCATTTTCCCGTCACCTTCGCCATGCTCCACACACTGCCCTGCATCACAAGCTATTTATGTAATGGAGTCATCGAAATGGAGAACCTTTTCAAAGAATAACGTGACAGAGTTCTCCATCTTGTCTGAGGCTAACATTCACCCCTCAAGCAACATTTATGAAAGAATAAGTAACTCCCATAGTACACATAAATGAGTCATGGTCATAGTCGAAGGCCTCTATCTTAAATATATTCAACGATGGAGCATCCTCCACCCCCTGGGGTAAAGAATTCCAAAGATTCACAACCTTTGAGTGAAGGAATTTCTCCGCACCTCAGCCCAAAATGGCCAATCTCTTCAACTGAGGCCAATATCCTGTAGGGTCCAGATCCCACAACCTGGGGTAAACTTTCCTCAGCATCTACCCGGACAAGCCCCTTCCATGTTTCAAATCGATCATCTCACATTCTTCTAAATTTCAGGCCTAGTCTGCTCAATCTCCCTCCCGCCCACTCACAGAACAATCTTATCGTCCCAGGAACTAGTCTAGTAAAACTCCGCTGCACTCCCTCGAGGGGAATTATGTCCTCCCTTGGGTAAGGGGACCAGAAACTGCACAGCGTACTCCAAGGTGTGGCCCCACCGGTGTCTGGAACAACCTTCACACCAGCCGGAGCCCGTCACATCCCACGGGCCGGGCCCAGACTGGCTCATTGGCACCAACACAGTGAGCGACATTTGGGAAGAAAAGGGCCATTCATTTATTGGTTGCGAGAGCACAGAGAAGGGGCCATGATTCAGACGCGGAATCTTTCTCGCTCCTCGCAAGCCAGTGGCGAGGACACTTACCGAGGTTCACCTGCGCTCCTGATGGGCTGATGGACATCCCCAGCAACAGGAAGAAGAAAGCCGCAGTGGGCCCCATGATTCCGATGCGACGCAGACTGGGCAGATTTTGTTACGAGCTTCTCATTTCTGCAAACAGAAGAGACATTCGAGGTCATTCAAATATGTGACTTAGGCCCATTCAGCCCTTCGAGGTCATTCTGTCACTCAGTTATATGGGGTGGGGGATGGTGAGTGGAAGGCGGCCCAATTCTAACCTTACCCACCGTTCTGAGCCCAATCCTGGGCGCAATGCCAGTTTTGTACCCCCATTAACATTAACATAGACATAGAATTTACAGTGCAGAAGGAGGCCATTCGGCCCATCGAGACTGCACCGGCTCTTGGAAAGAGCACCCTACCCAAGGTCAACACCTCCACCCGATCCCCATAACCCAGTAACCCCACTAAGGGAAATTTTGGACACTAAGGGCAATTTATCATGGCCAATCCACCTGACCTGTACATCTTTGGACTGTGGGAGGAAACCGGAGCACCCGGAGGAAACCCCTGCAGAAACGGGGAGGATGTGTAGACTCTGCACAGACAGTGACCCAAGCCGGGAATCGAACCTGGGACCCTGGAGCTGTGAAGCAATTGTGCTATCCACAATGCTACCGTGCTGCCCCAGTTGATTAAAAATCAACTGAAAGATGGGCAAAAGGTGTTACATCAGGTATGGTGGCGCAATGGCTAGAACAGCCACGGGGGGACAGATGTTAGCGCTGCTGTCTTGCAGCAACAAGGACCCGGGTTCAATTCTGGCTTTAGGTGACTGGCTGTGTGGAGTTTGCCCATTCTCCCCGTGTCTGCGTGGGTTTTCTCTGGGTGCTCCAGCTTCCTCCCATGGTCCAAAGATGCGCAGGTTAGGTGCATTGACTATTCTAAAATTACCCCTTAATGTCCAAAAGGTTAGTTGGGGTTATAGGGATGGGGCAGAGGAGTGGGCCTAGCGAGGGTGCTATTTTGGAGGGTTGGTGAAAACTCGATGGGCTGAATGGCCTTCTTCTGCACTGTCGGGATTCTATGGTTCTCGGCAGGAAGTTCAATCCCGTGGGCTTACCCCCATAAGCGGCGTAGGTCAAAATGACCTCCATTGTGGCCGATCTGTCCCCCAACTTCCACATTACGGAGCCAGCACTATTTAAAAATCAAGACTATCCACTGAACGGAAGTTTTAAAAATGTGGTTTCTTTGACAACCAGCTGATCCGCAACAGGCAGACGGTAATAAGTACCTTAATTATAAGAACCATTCAGAAACAAGTTTGGACTTCCCCCCATTAAGCTCAGCTCTGGGCGGTTAAGTGGTTTTGCTCTTTGCTCGCTAACACTTCCCCATAGCCAACTGCAGCTCCCGGAGAAAGCAGAAGCGGAGAGCCATAGAGTTTTACAGCACAGAAAGAGGCCCTTTGGCCAATCGTGTCCATGCTGACCATCAAGCACTTAACTATTCTGATCCCATTTTTCAGCATTTGTTCCGTCGCCTTATATGGTGTGGCATTTCAAATGCTCATCTAAGTACACAAGTGTTGTGAGGGTTCCCTCCTCTCCCACCCTTTCAGGTAGAGTTCCAGATTCCCACCACCCTCTGGGTGAAAATGTTCCTCACACCTCCTCTAAACTTCCTGCCCCTTACTATAAATCTGTGGCCCCTGGTAATTGACCTCTCCACTAAGGGGGAAATGTACCTTCCTATCCACCCTATGTATGCCCCTCATAATTTTATGCACCTCAATCTGGTTCCCCCCTTAGCCTGCTCTGCTCAAGGGAAAACAACCCCAGCTTATCCAGTCTGTCTCGATAGCTGAAACGATCCATCCCAGGTAACATCCTGGTGAATCTCCTCTGCACCCTCTCCAGTACAATCACTCCCTTTCTATAGTATGGTGACTAGAACTCCAGCTGGGGCCTAACCAGTGTTTTATACAGCTCCAGCAGCACCTCCCTGCTCTTATTATCAATGCCTCGGTCAATAGAGGCAAGAATCCCATCGGCCTTCTTAACCACCTTCTTGACCTGTCCTGCTGTCTTCAGAGATCTGTGAACCTGTCTTGGTCCCTTTGATCCTCTTTCTCCCTAGGGTCTGACCGTTCATTGTCTTGTTGGTCCTCCCAAAATACATTACCTCACACTTTACATGGTGAAATTCCATTTGCCCATCTAACCAGCCCGTCTATATTGTCCTGTAATCTAAGGCCTTGCTCCTCACCACACCACAAATTTATTTATCATCTGCGAACTTACTTATACCTCCTACATTCACATCCAGATCACTAATGTTTACTACAAACAGCAAGGGTCCCAGCACCAATCTCTGCGGAACACTACTAGACACAGGCTTCCAGTCACAAAAACAACCTTCAACCATCACCCCCATGCCTCCCACCACAAAGCTAGTTTTGGATCCAGTTTGCCAAATTGCCTTGGATTCCATGAGCTCTTTACCTTCTTCTTCAGCTTCCCATGTGAGACCTTGTCAAAAACCTTACTCAAGTCCATGTAGAATACATTAACCGCACTACCCTCATCTACACCCCTAGTCACCTCCTCAAAAAATTCAATCAAATTTGTAAGACATGATCTCCCCTTGACAAAACCATGTTGACTATCCTGGATTAATTCTTCCCTCTCCAAGTGGAGATTAATTCTGTCCCTCAGAATCTCTTCCAGTAGTTTCCCTACCACTGGAGTTAGACTCACTGACTTGTAATTTTTTGGTTGGTCCCTACTTCCTTCTTGAATAAAGGCACCACATTAGCCGTCTTCCAGTCCTCTGGCATCTCTCCTGTGGCCAGAGAAGATGTGAACATTTTTGTCAGAGCTGCTGCAATCTCATGTTTGATACATCTCATCTGGCCCTGGGGGTTTATCCATTTTTTAGGCCTGTTAAAACTGTGAATAACCTCCTCCCTCTCAATGTTAAGTCATTTAAGTAAATCACAATGCGCCTCCCTGATTTCTATACCTATATCATCCTTCTCCGTAGTGAACACAAATGCAAAGTACTCATTTAAAACCTCACCTTCAGGTTCCACACACAAATTGCCAGGTTGGTCTCTAATGGGCCCTACTCTTACCCTGGTCAACCTCGTGCCCTTAATATACTTATAAATCATTTTTGGATTTTCCTTTATTTTACCCACCAGTGCTTTTTCATGCCCCCTCTTCGCTCTCCTAATTTCTTTCTTCAGTAATCCCTGCACTTTCTATATTCCTCCAGGGTTTCTACTATTCTGAGCCTTCAGTATCTAATCCTCCCTTTTTTCCTTTCCAACCCTGGATATCCATTGACATCCAGGGTTCTCTGGACTCATTGCTCCTGCCCTTCACTATCATGGCAATGTGTTGGTCCTGTACTCACTCGCTTTCCTTTTTGAATAATTCCCACTGCTCTGATGTAGCTGCTCCCAGTTAACTTTGAACAGATCCTGTCTTCTTTTCTTAAAATTGGCCCTCCCTCAATTAAGAACCTTAATTTCCGGTCTAATTTTGTCCCTTTCCATAACTACCTTAAATTCTACTGAGTTATGGTCACTGTTACCAAAATGCTCCCCCACCTGAAACTTCATGCATTTTCCCGGCTTCATTCCCTAGAACTAGATCCAGCACCGCCCCCTCCTTTGTAGGACTTTCTACATATCGGCATAAAAAGCTCTCCTGGATGCATTTTAAGAATGCCGCCCCTCTCAGCCTTTCACACTTTGTCTATCCCAGTTAGTTTTGGTGAAGTTGAAATCCCCTACTATTATTACCCGAGTTCTCTTCCAATTCTCACAGGCTTACCGACATATCTTCCCTTCTATCTCTCCCTGACTGTTTGGGGGCCGAGAGTACACTCCCAGCAATGTGATCTTTTTGTTACAAAGTTCTACCCATATGGCTAAATTTGAGGTTCCTATGGAGATATCATCCGTGGGTACTAGCATGATGTTCGCCCTTATCAACAATGCAATTTCTCCTCCACTTTCACATCTCCCTCTAACATGCGTGAAACTTCTACACCCTGGGACGTTTGGTTTCCAGTCCTGCCCTTCTTTTAACCAAGTTTCTGTGATTGCAATAATATCATAATTCCGTTTGCTGATCAACACTCTGACTTCATCAGTCTTACCCGTCAGGCTCCTTGCATTGATATAAATGCAGTTTAGCTACCAGTCCTCCCATGTGCCTTATCATACCCCTGTCTGCTCTGCCCACTGGACTTTCCTGGCTACTTCTCTATATTTGACTCCATTTTCACACCCATTGCACTGTTATTTTGGATCCCCTTCCCCTTCCAGATAGTTTAAATCACGCCCAGTGGCATGAACAAACCTCCCTGCGACGATATTTGTCCCCCTCCAATTCAGGTGGAACCCATTGCGTTTATACAGGTCCCATCTGCCCCAGAAGCAATCCCAATGATCCAAGTATCTAAAACCCTCCCTCCTGCACCATCCCTCTAGGCACACGTTTGTCTGACCTATCCTCCTATTTCTATACTCACTCGCCCGTGGCACAGGAAGTAATCCCGATATCACAACATTAGAGGTCCTACTTTTTAACCTGCTGCCTAACTCCCTAAATTCACTTTGCAGGACCTGATCCCTCTTTCTACCTGCGTCATTTGTACCAATGTGTACTATGACCTCTGGCTGATCACCCTCCCCTTTCAGAATGCCATGTAGCCACTCTGTGACATCCTTGACGCTGGCACCATGGAGACAACATACATTCTGAAGTCGTACTCGCGGCCACAGAAACGGCTGTCAGTTCTCAATTGAATCCCCCACCAGTGTAGATCACTTTGTCCTGTAGTGCCTCAGACTTGGCTGCTGCGGCTTTCCCCAGAGAGGCTATCCCCCCCCCCCCCCCCCAACAATATCCAAAATGATACATCTGTTTTGCAGGGGAATAGCCACAAGAGATTCCTGCACTGCCTGCCTAACCCTCTTGCTCTGCCTGGTGGTCACCCGTTCCCTTCCTGCCTGTGGAGTCTGAGCCTGCGGTGTGACCACCTCTCTTTACGTGCTACCCATGATACTCTCCGCCTGGCGGATGCTCCACAGTGTCCCCAGACGCTGCTCCAGCTCCGAAACGCAGGCTTCCAGGAGCTGCAGCTGGAGACACTTCCTGCACACATGCTGGTCCTGGGAATTGGGAACATTCCTGGTCTCCCACATGGAGCAAGAAAAGCAGACCACGGCATGGAGCACTGCTGCAAATTCTTACCACTTTAAGTTAAATTAATCCCTTGATATCAAGTAATATTAACTAATATTAACTAGGGCCCGTATTTACTGCTCCTTGTTATGATAGAATATACAACTGCACTTACCCAGCTGTTTTGCTTTCCGTAGGAGATATAAAGTCTTTTTAGCCACCTGGTTCTGCTTTCTGAATCACTTCATCACTTCTCCTTTATCCTCCCAGTTTTGCTCCCTAACTGTTGTTTTATTCAGTTATTTAAGTTTCAGCTATTTAAAGCCGGACCCTCATGTCAGTTACTCACAGCCCACTTTCCTACAACGTCACTCTTGAACTTTTCGTTCACTGCATGGGCAGAATGAGCAGAGCAGGCCTGCTAGGATACATCAGCCATGCAAAATACCCCAGGATAAATCTGACGACAACTCGGGACACTGAGAAGCGTGGCACATCTAGTGAGTACATCAAAGGGTTGTGATAGCAAAAACCTTTTTAAAAATTTCCTTTCTGGGATGTGGGTGTCGCTGCTGGCCCAGCATTTGTTGCCCATCCGAATTGCTTTTGAACAAAGCTGCTTGCTAGGGCCATTTCAGAGGGGCAATTAAGAGTCGGCCGCATTTCTGTGGGGTCTGGAATCATATGTAGGCCAGGCTGGGTAAGGACAGCAGATTTCCTTCCTGAAAGGGGAGTACTGGAGGTATTGTGGCACAGTGGGTAGTGTCCCTGCCTCGGAGCCTGGAAGCTCCGGGTTTGAATCCCACCCCAGGGCGTGATGGCCAAAGGAAGAGGCATTCACAATGCAACTATATTGGTTTAATGTGTCAACTTGTAAGTCCTTCCAAACACAGCAATGGCTTGCGGTAAGAACGGGAGACTCCTGGTCAGCTACGCTTGATGTGAAGTAGCGGCCCTTAAGCTACAAGTCCCTGCCGACAGACCAGCGACTTTTTCTGGGAATTATTTGCGATGGAAATAGACAAAAGTCTGCCTTAGTGCACCGCTCAGTGCAGGAGGAGAATTGGATTTGGAAAAGGTGCTCAGAAGAAAGGACGAGATAAATGTGGGAAAACACTATAAACTGAAATGAGAGAGCAGAACAAGGGGGCTGCCAGGTTCAAACTAAGAAAGGTTAAAACTAGCTATGGAAACAGACAAAGGTCTGCCTCAGTGTACCACTAAGTACAGGAAGATTGGAAAGGGCACCAGTGACGTTAAAGAAAGGTGGTAACATAGGGATTAATCACTGGACTAGTAATCCAGAGACCCAGGACAATGCTCTGGGGATCAGGACCTCAGTAGAAATCGGGAATTAGAAGCCTATTTGTCTGCAGTTCTGATCACCACATTACAGGAAGGACATAATTGCTCTGGAGAGAGTGCAGAGGAGGTTTACCAGAATGTTGCCAAGGCTAGAAATGTGGAGAGATTGGCTAGGTTGGGGTTATTTTCCTTGGAACAAGGAAGGCTGAGGCATACAAAATTATACGAGGAAGAGATAGAGTGGACAGGATAAAATGGTTTCTCTTGGTGGAGAGTTCTAGGACCAGGAGAAGGTGTAGAAGGGACATGAGGAAATACTTTTTTATACGCAGGGAGTAGTGGGAGTTTGGATTTGCTGCCCGAGTTGCTGGTGAAGGCAGAGGCCCTAAACTCTCAAAAGGTACCGGGATCTGCACCTTAAGTGCTGTAAGCTACAGGGCTATGGATCGGGTGCTGGAAGGTGGGATTAGAAAGGGCACCTAGCTGTCCTCGGACTGGCATGGGCAAGATGTGCTGTAACCTTCTATGATGGCCATGAAACTATTGTTGTAAAAACCCATCTGGTTCACTAATGACCTTTAGGGAAGAAATCTGCTGCCCTTACCTGGTCGGGCCTACATGTGACTCCAGACGCACAAAGTGGTTGACTTAAATAGCCATTCAAAGGCAATTAGGGATGGGCAATAAATTCTCACCCAGCCAGCAACGGCAATATTCAAGGGTTTAAAACAAAAACAGATGGTTGAAAAAATGTTGTTGAGTTTCCTACCTTACGAACAATGACTACACTTCAAAGTATGTTTTGTTAGCTGTAAGGTGCGCTGGTCATGAAGGGGGATAAATGAATGCAAATCTACCTTTTCTCTTTTCCTCTTCAGGCACCTGAGCCACAGCCACACACGGAGATAATTAACGCGAGAACTTGGGCATAGCAAAACATCAGATGGGAAGCGATGCCTTTCATCTGCCCCGGCACCTCCAGGCCAAGCACAGGACCAGAGATGAGCACAGACTTCCCGGCTCCACTCCCAGATCCGTGGCTCCTCCTGTTGCACCTGCCCTCGGCTTACAAACGCTGCAGGGAATTCAGCAGACACTAAATTGAGATTACTGGGAGCCACGGAAGAATACTTCCTCGGGATTGCCTTAAAGTCTCTGGGTTTCCGCCCACATTGCACGCCCTTCACCTCACCAAGTGCAACAGCAGCCGCTTGAGGAATGAGCTGACAAACAGGGGTCTTATCAGCTCAAGTGCAACTGCAATCTTATTCCCCATGACTGCATGTTCTCCTTCTTTAACTCTCTGTGGGAGGACAGCAGCCTTGGTCCGTACACAAGCTGCACAACTTGCAAGAATCTTAACTTTGTCCATACTTTCCCAATGTGTGTAGTCAAATGAGGAGCACCTTGTACAGGTAAAAGGTAAAGTCGAGACAGTCCCAGATGATCATAGGCTGCTTTTCTCTTTGAGGCGGGGGGGGGGGGGGGAGAAGAGCTGACTGGTGGTGATTTAACCTAAGGATCACCACATCTCAGGCAAGGTCCAGAAGGCCTACATGAATGACCTCAGCCGGTACGGGAACTGAACCCACGCTGCTGGCCTCGCTCTGCATCACGAACAAGCTGTCCAGCCAACCGAGCTAAACCAACCCCCATGCACAAACACCGCACTGAAACACACTTGCTTCAGACGCAAGGGGAGCCGAGGTGACGCAAGGTGGGTGGAGGCTCGCGTGGAACATAAATGCTAGTGTTGACTGGTTGGCCTGATTTCTGTGCACCAAATACTAAAGGTTTAGGGCGGCATGTGGTGCAGTGCTTAGCATCCCGGCCCTGGGTCACTGTCCGTGTGGAGTTTGCACATTCTCCCCGTGTCTGCGCGGGTTTCACCCCCACAACCCAAAGATGTGCTGGTTAGGGGGATTGGCCGCGCTACATTGCCCCTTAATTGGAAGAAAAAAAAAGAAAAAATAGTTGGCTACTCTTTTAAAAAAAAAAAAACTTGTACAAAAAAAAAATTCTACAGGTTTAAAAGATAGCCATTGGGAGGTCTTGTGGTGCAGTGGGTAGCATCCCTACCTCTGAGCCTGAAGCTCTGGGGTTTGGGTCCTACTCCTGGGTTTGATGGCTAAAGGAAGATATGGTTCATAGCGCGGCCAAACAGGTAGAGTGTTTCCACCTGCAAAATCCTTCCAAACGTGCTAATGGCTGGCGGTAAGAGTGGGAGCGACTCCTGATCAGCCATTGCTTGGTGTGGAGTGGCGACCCTCATGCTCCCAGCCCCCTCCTCCCCCACCCTGGCGACCTGTTCTGGGAATAACTAGCTATGGAAACAGACGAAGGTCTGCCTTAGTGCACCACTAGGTGCGGGAAGTGAATTGGAATTGGAAAAGATGGGCAAAAGAAACGAAGAGATAAATGTGGAAAAACAGTATTGAACTGAAATGGGAGAGCAGAACAAGGAGGTTGCCAGGTTCCCGCTAAATAAGTGTGAATGTAGGACAAATCAATAAATTCTTCTCACAGAGGCGTTAAATTCTGATTTGGCGTGATAAATGGAAAATGTCCTGTTCCACAAGAAAAGGAGCTGAACGAATTCTGGTTAACTAGTCATTCGTTCCGATGTGGTTCATGGTACGGAATAGTTGCTGCATCTGTCTACATTTGTTTTCTTATAGAATTTGCAGTGCAGCAGGAGGCCATTCGGCCCATCGAGTCTTCACCGGCCCTTCTAAAGAGCACCCCACTAAGCCCAAGCCTCCACCCTATCCCCGTAACCCTGTAACCCCACCTCACCTTTTGAACACTAACGGGCAATTTAGCATGGCCAATCCACATAACCTGCACATCTTTGGACTATGGGAGGAAACCGGAGCACCCGGAGAAACCCACGCAGACCCGGGGAGAAAGTGCACGCAGACACGGGGAGAAAGTTCAAACTCTCCACAGACAAACTCTACACAGACAGTCACCCAAGACTGGAATTGAGCTGTGAGGCAGCCGTGCAAACCACTGTCCCACCATGCCCCCATCTTTTCATGGGGATGTGGGGTGTCGCTTTCAAGGCCGGCATTGGTTGCCTATCCCAAATTGCCCTTGAACGGAGTTGCTTGCTGTGCCATTGCAGAAGATATTTACAAGTCAACCACCTTGCTGTGGGGTCTGGGGTCACATGAAGGCCAGACCAGAGTAAGAACGGCAGATTTCCTTCCCTAAAGGGACATGAGTGAACCTTATGCATTTTTACAACAATCAATGATAGTTTCATGGTCACCATTACTGAGCATTTGTTTTTATTCCTGATTTAGAGGCAGCAGACTGGCACAGTGGTTAGCACCACTGACTCTCAGCACCCGGGACCCGGGTTCAATTCCGGCCTTAGGGTGACTGTCTGAGTGGAATTTGCACATTCTCCCGGTGGGCATTATCGGCATTGCCCATCTCTAACTGCCCTCCAATGGGTGTTTCGCCCAGCCCAGTGAAAAGTCAAGCATATTGCTGTGGATCTGGAGCCACATGTCGGCCAGATTAGGCAAGGACAACAGATTTCCTTCCCTAAAGGAAATGAGTGAACCAGACGGGTTTTGACAACAACTGACAATGGTTTCTTAATCATCATTCGCCTTTTAATTGCAGATTTTAATTATACTCAAATTTCACCATCGGCCAATGGTGGTATTCGAACCCAGGTTTACGAGAGCATTACCCTGGGTCGCTGGATTACTAGTCCAGTGACAATAACAGTACCCCACTGCCATCCTTTAGCCTCTCAGGCAGTGTGGAACGCTCTTAACAGTGCACCCGGAGGGTCAGGCCTGGATTTTTTGTCTTTGTGCTCGAGTATCTCCGGAGGGGGACTTGAATCTATGACCCTCTAACCCAAGAGGCGAGAGTGCCACCATCTTGGCCAGGGTTGGTGCCAAAGGTCCCTGTGAAGCTGTCAGATGATTTTTGGAAAGACACCCAACTGGTTTGCTGATTTAGGGAAACCTGTGCTCCTGCCTGGTTCTGACCTTCGCGTTACTTCAGTCTCATAGCCGGTATAATCGCCACTCTGCTGTGGCCCCAGCCAGGTCACTCAAGTTGTACCGAGGCATGGCAATAAATGCAGGGCTTTGCCAACGATGCCCATAGCACCCCTCCTCCCCTAATTACCCCCATTCCACTGACCCCGAATGTTGACCCATATTCCCCCCAATTCCCCTCACCTCCATATTCTCCCCAGTTTCCCCCCATATTCTCCGAATTCTCTCCTTCCAATCCCCATCTCCCCCCAATCCCCCCCACAACCCCTCAATCCTTCCTCCCCAATTCCACCCATCGCCCCCCCATTCCCCACACAATCCCCCCCCATTTTACCCCTATTCCCCCATGTTCCTCCTTAATTCCACCCACTCCCATATTCCCCCATTCTCCCTCCAATTCCCCACCACCTTCCACCCAATATTCACCTCATTCCCCCCAAATCCCCATTTCCCCCCATTGACCCCACAAACTCCCCACCATTGCTCCTCATCCCTCAAATTCCCCTCATCCCCCAAATTCCCCCCAACCATGCCCCCTACTGTCCATTCCCCCCATAACCCGGGAATTAATTTAATCAAAAACTGAACCCAGGGCATGCGGGCAAGGCCCTTGACTCGACAATGGGCAGCTGTGACGATACAGGCCCTGGCTGCCAACCAGCTGTCGTCACAAGAGGCTCCAGCTGGCGCGGATTACAAGCTGGGAATGGTGGGGGTAGGGGGCTGGAGGAACGGGCAGGGGAAAGGAGGTCATGTGATCTCCAGATTCCCCTGTGATGGTAGATAGAGCCTCGGTTCAAATAATGTTTCATGTGTAAAATGGTATCTGCCACAGTGCAGCGCTCCCTCAGCACTGCAGTGGGAGTGTCAGCTGAGATGAGAGTCTCTGGAAGGGAAAGGTAACCCAAGAGCAGATCTGACATTCTCACCATTCGGTTAAATCTCTCTTCTCTCTCTCCTCTCCGCTCCCCATCTCAAAAGGTCAAACGTCTCAAATTCGTTTTGACGACAGTGTTTAGCACAGTATTCTTAGTGCTGTGAAAATAATCTGTCTGTGTGCCTGACTGTGAGGGTCACAGCCCTGCCCCAACATGCTCCTCGAACTAATAAGTTCTTGAGGGCATCCAAAAGCTCGCTGCCGGAGTCTCAACACGCTCGGTGTCCCATTCACCAATCAAAACCAACCTCCCCGTGACCCCCCCACCACCACCACCACCACTCCCTCACCCAACCTCACTCCTTAAACTCACAAATCAAGGATCGCACACCAATGCAGATTGACAAGAATCTTGCCAGGGCTTGAAAACTGCGGCTATGAGGAGAGATTGGATAAATTTGTGTTATTTTCCACTGAACAGAGGTGGCTAAGAGGTGACCTAGATAGAGTAGATAGGAAAGACTTGTTTCCCCTTGCTAGTGGTGGTGGTGGTGGGGGGGGGGTCTCAATTAGCCAGCAGACATAGATTTAAAGCGATTGGTTGCAGGATTAGAGAAGACAGAAAACATTTTCACCCAGAGGTTTGCGGGCGCCTCGTATTCACTGCCTAAATTAGCGGTTGAGGTTGAAATGCTCAACTCATTTAAAAGGTACCTGGATCAGCATCTGAAGTGCTGGAACATGCAAGGCCAAGGACCAGGTGCTGGAAAGTGGGATTAAAATGAGCCGAGAGTTGCTTTTTCTCCCCCTTTTTTGGCCGGTGCTGACACGATGGGCTGAATGGCCTCATCCTGCGCCGTAGCTTTTCTACAGTTCCGAGGGAGTGCTGCACTGTTGGTGGCATCGTCTTCCCATAGTGGCTGTTTTGAAGAAGTGCAGGGGAGTTCTCCCTGGGTCGCTTGCTATTTCAATTCACTAAATTGCTCCCGCGCCCACGTTTCAGCCCTTGGGGAGCTCTACTGGACCCAACCTCGAGGGACAAAGCCTCATCTTCCATATGGAGCTCGGACCGTGACTCCTGCTGCCCAATTTTGACGGGGCAGCACGGCAGCACACCGGTTAGCACTGTTGCTTCACAGCACCAGGATCCCAGGTTCGATTCCTCGGCTTGGGTCAATGTCTGTGCGGAGTCTGCACGTTCTCCCTGTGTCTGCGTGGGTTTCCTCCGGGTGCTCCGGTTTTCTCCCACAAGTCACAAAAGACGTGCTGTTAGTTAATTTGGACATTCTGAATTCTCTCTCAGTGTACCCGAACAGACGTCAGAATGTGGCGACTAGGGGCTTTTCACAGTAACTTCATTGCAGTGTAAATGTAAGTCTACTTGTGACAATAAAGATTATTATAATGATTTTTAGTACCCGACCCGAGTCGAGTTTTTCATGTTTTTTTTTGATTGCTCTTGGTTTTTCTTGACCTACACTGTCCCCCCGTCAGACAACATCCTGGCTTTAACATTCCCATCCCCGTTTTCAAACCCCTCCCCCTGGCCTCTCCTGCCCCCCCGCCATCCCCAGTAATCGCCTCCAGTCCCACAACCCGCCAAGATATCGCAGCTCCGATTCTGGCCTTGTCCCTGGTTTGAATCGCTCCACCATTGGCGGCCGTGCCTTGAGCGGACTGGCCCCCGAGCTCTGGAATTCCCTACCGAAACCTCTTTGCCTCTTCTTATCCCGTTAAAAATTTCCATCTTTGCTGTCCTCAATTAATACTGCTGGACCAGAAGACATAGGAGCAGAATTAGGCCATTCAGACAATCGAGTCTGCTCCACCATTCAATCATGGCTTAGATGTTCCTCTAAACATAGCCTGCACATCTTTGGGTTGTGGGGGTGAAACCCACGCAGACATGGGGAGAATGTGCAAACTCCACACGGACAGTGACCCAGGGCCGGGATCAAACAAGGGTCCTCAGCGCTGCAGTCCCAGTGCTAACCACTGCACCACATGCCATCCTGCCGACCTCCCTTCTTAAACAGGGCTGTTACAGTAGCCGCTTTCCAGTCCTCTGGGACTCTCCCTGACTCCAGTGATTCCTGAAAGATCATCACCAATGTATCCACAATCTCCTCGGCTATCTCCTTCAGAACCCTGGGAGGTGGATGATTTATCCACCTTCAGATCTTTCAGCTTGCCCAGCACCTTCTCCTTAATGATGGCCACTACACTCACCTCTTCCCCCTGACTCTCTTGAAGTTCTGGTATGAAGTTCCACCATGAAGACTGATGCAAAGTACCTATTTAGTTCCTCTGCCATTTTTTTGATCTCTATTACTACTCCAGCCTCATTTTCCAGTGATTCAATGTCCATTCTTGCCTCTCTCTTACCTTTTATATATTGAAAAAAGCTCTTGCAATCTTCTTTTATATTACTAGCTAGCTTACACTCCTATTTCATCTTCTCCTCTTTATTGCTTTTTTTAGTTGTCCTCTGCTAACTTTTAAAGGCTTCCCAATTCATGGCTTCCCACTAATGCTCGCAACTTTGTATGATTTTTCCTTTGTTTTTATGCCGTCTTGGACTTTCCTCTTCAGTCACGATTGCCTCATCCTCCCCTGAGCATGTTTCCTCCTCCTTGGGATGAATTTCTGTTGTGCCTCCTGAATAACCCCCAAAAACACTTGCCATTGCTGTTCCACTGTCTTCCGTGCTAGTCTCCTTTTCCAATCAACTCTGGCCAGCTGTTCTCTCGTGTCTTTGTAGCTACCTTTATTCAATTGTAATACCGTTACATCTGATTCCAGCTTCTCCTCTCAAACTGTAGGGTAAATTCTGTCATATTGTGGTCACCGGGGTGGCACGATGACGCAGTGGTTAGCACGGTGCCGAGGGCCCAGGTTTGATTCCAGCCCGGGTCACTGTCTGTGTGGAGTTTGCACATGCTTCCTGTGGGTCTGACCCCCACAACCCAAAAGGATATGCACATTAGAGGGGTTGCCGTGCTAAATTGCCCCTTCATTGGAAAAAAAATAATTGGGTATCTAAATTTTAAATATATATATTATGGTCACTGCCCCCGAAAGGTTCCTTCGCCTTAAATTCCCCAATCAGGTCTGCCTCATTACACATCACCATCCAGAATTGCTTGTTCCCTAGTGGGCTCTCCCTCAAACTGCTCCAAAAAACACCTTGGAGACATTCCACAAATTCCTTTCCTTGTGATCCACTACCAACCTGATTTTCCCAGTCCACCTGCATATTGAAGTCCCCAATGATTATTGTAATAGCCATCCTTATAAACCTTTCCTGTCTCCTGATTTATTTTCTGCCCCACCTCCTGACTACTGCTTGGGGACCTGTACATAACTCCCATCGGGATCTTTTTTCCTTTGCGATTCCTCAACTCTACCCACAGAGATTCTGCATCTTTCAACCCTATATTGCTTCTTGCTATTGTCATGTGAGAGTACTTTTAAGACATGGATGTTTAAGCAATGTACCTTTAAGAAAACAGTGATGTCAGAGAGTGGGTGGGGCTGAGGTCAGGTCAGCCATTTTGCAGTTTAGTTTTGCAGGTTTTTAGTTTCAGTTTAAAAAGCAGTGGGTGTGTGGCTGTGTGTGTCCAGAGAGCTGCAAGAAGAAAGCAAGGTGCTGGAGCTGAAATCAACCAAGCTAATATATCTCTGCCATTCTACAGAAAATATATATATCCTTTAACCTGATGCGATACTGTTTAAAGGTGTGAAGTCTCTTGCAAGTTTGAAGGAACATTTTAAAGAGTTATTTACTGTTGCAATATTTTCTGAGATATCTTTGAAGTAAGGGGTGTTAAGAGATCCAATGTTTATTTGAGATGTTCAGTTGAGTTCATGGAATAAACAGTGTTTTGTGTTTAAAAACCCACGTGTCCATAATTGTAATCCCACGCCTAGGGAAAAGCCGTGTGCTAGGAAAAGCAACAAATCCATTAAAGGGAGAGATTGGTTGAACTCCATAATACATTTTGGGGTTCTGAAAACGCCTCGCCCATAACACTATCAATTTAATTTAATTTCTTACTAACAAGGCAACCTCGCCCACTTTTCCCATCCTTTTAAGAAGACACATACCCTTGTGTATTTAGATCCCAGCCCTGATCCCCTTGTAGCCACATCTCTGTGATGCCCACATCGTACCATCCAATATCAGTGTGTTACAAGCTCAATTACCTTGTTTTGTATACTGTGTGCATTTAGGTACAACACCCTCAGTCGCTAGTTGACCCCCCCCCAAACCTTCCCATAGTTGTCCCCTTATCATCTGTGCCTGAAGTTAAGGTTCCTGCCACTTTCCATACTCTTTGGTCTATTACTTGTTCTGGAAACTTTACTAACTTCACCTGAAGCCTCCCCCCACCCCTTTTACTCATTTAAAATCCTCATCATTAACCTGCGCTCCTATCATCTTTAACTTTGGAGTTTCTAATTTTCCACACAACTGAACTCTCCCCTGCCACTATTTAGTTGAAAGCCCCATGTCTCCTGATGTGGCTCACAGTGACATTTTATTTGATAACTGCTCCTGTGAAATGTCTTCAGGATGTCTCACCACATTAACATGCTGTACAAATGCAAGTTATTTCAGTCAGAGCTGAAGATCAATATGTGTGCATTTGGAGCTTTACTGCCTTGGGATTAACCCTGTAACTGCCAGAAGGCCTGGGAATTTGGTGGTGTAGCGGTAACGTCACTGTACTTGTAATCCATTAGCTTGGTTAATGACCCCAGGGGGATATGGGTTTGAATTCCACCACTTCAACTGGTGGAATTTAAATTAATTTAATAAAAATCTGAAATTAAAAGCCAGTCTCGGTAAATGTTGACCACGAAACGATCATCGATTGCCATTCCCTTAGGGAAGGAAATTTGCCTTCCTGACAGCGACCTCGTCAACTCTGAACTACCCTCTGAAATGGCTGAGCGAGTCACTCAGTCAAGGGCAAATTAGGGATGGACGCCCATGTCCCATGAAAGATTAAGAAAAATACAGCTAGGGGAGCTGCCAAGGATTAATCTGCGGCCGCAAAGGATCTTGGGGTTTATCTTTGGGACACTGATACCCGAGGTGATAGTGGCTTATTTTTGTACCAGATTTTCATTGCAAGACCAGTGAAAACCCTGCAATAGGAGGGACAGAATTGAAAATTAAAGAATAAGTTATGCTTAACTCATGCAAATAACCATCTTGCATGTCCCTGAAGGCAGCAGGTCAGGTGGTTCAGGAGGCATATGGGATACTTAGAATCACAGAAGTTTACAGCATGGAAACAGGCCCTTCGGCCCAACCAGTCCATGCCGCCCAGTTTTTACCATTAAGCTAGCCCCAGTTGCCCGCACTTGGCCCATAACCCTCTATACCCATCTTACCCATGTAACTATCCAAATGCTTTTTAAAAGACACAATTGTACCCGCCTCTACTACTACCTCTGGCAGCCCATTCCAGACACTCACTACCCTCTGAGTGAAGAAATTGCCCCTCTGGGCCCTTCTGAATCTCTCCCCTCTCACCTTTAACCTATGCCCTCTAGTTTTAGACTCCCCTACCTTTGGGAAAAGATGTTGACTATCTACCTTATCTATGCCCCTCATTATTTTATAGACCACTATAAGATCACCCCTAAGCCTCCTAAGCTCCAGGGAAAAAAAGTCCCAGTCTATCCAGCCTCTCCTTATAACTCAAACCATCAAGTCCCAGTAACATCCTAGTAAATCTTTTCTGCACTCTTTCTAGTTTAATAATATCCTTTCTATAATAGGGTGACCAGAACTGCACACAGTATTCCAAGTGTGGCCGTACCAATGTCTTGTACAACTTCAACAAGACGTCTCAACTCCTGTATTCAATGTTCTGACCAATGAAACCAAGCATGCCGAATGCCTTCTTCACCACCCTGTCCACCTGCGACTCTACCTTCAAGGAGCTATGAACCTGTACTCCTAGATCTCTTTGTTCTATAACTCTCCCCAACGCCATACCATTAACTGGGTAGGTCCTGGCCTGATTCGATCTGCCAAAAAGCATCACCTCACGTTTATCTAAATTAAACTCCATCTGCCATTCGTCGGCCCACTGGCCTAATTGATCAAGATCCCGTTGCAATCCTAGATAACCTTCTTCACTATCCACTGTGCCACCAATCTTGGTGTCATCTGCAAACTTACTAACCATGCCTCCTAAATTCTCATCCAAATCATTAATATAAATCACAAATAACAGTGGACCCAGCACCGATCCCTGAGGCACACCACTGGTCATAGGCCTCCAGTTTGAAAAACAACTCTCTTCTGTCGTCCAGCCAATTTTGAATCCAATTGGCAACCTCACCCTGGATCCCGTGAGTTTTAACCTTCTGCAACAACCTACCATGCGGTACCTTGTCAAAGGCTTTGCTAAAGTCCATGTAGACAACGTCTACTGCACTGCCCTCATCTACCTTCTTGGTCACCCCCTCAAAAAACTCAATCAAATTTGTGAGACATGATTTTCCACGCACAAAGCCATGCTGACTGCCCTGAATCAGTCCTTGCCTCTCTAAATGCTTGTAGATCCTGTCTCTCAGAATACCTTCTAGCAACTTACCTACTACAGACGTTAGGCTCACCGGTCTGTAGTTCCCAGGCTTTTCCCTGCTGCCCTTCTTAAACAAGGGCACAACATTCGCCACTCTCCAATCTTCAGGCACCTCACCTGTGGCTGCCGATGATTCAAATATCTCTGTTAGGGGACCCGCAATTTCCTCCCTAGCCTCCCACAACATCCTGGGATACATTTCATCAGGTCCCGGGGATTTATCTACCTTGATGCGCTTTAAGACTTCCAGCACCTCCTCCTCTGTAATATGCACACTTCTCAAGACATCACTATTTATTTCCCTTAGTTTCCTAACATCCATGTCTTTCTCCACCGTGAATACCGATGAGAAATATTCATTCAGGATCTCACCCAACTCTTGTGGCTCTGCACATAGATGTCCTTGTTGATCCTTAAGAGGCCCTACTCTGTCCCTAGTTACTCTTTTTCCCTTTATGTATCTGTAGAAGCTCTTTGGATTCTCCTTTGCATTATTTGCCAAAGAAATTTCATGTCCCCTTTTTGCCCTCCTGATTTCCCTCTTAACTCTATTTCGACAATCTCTATACTCTTCAAGGGATCCACTTGATCCCAGTTGTTTATGTACGTCATATGCCTCCTTCTTCTTTTTGACCAGAGTCTCAATATCTCGAGTCATCCAGGGTTTCCTACTTCTACCAGCTTTGCCCTTCACTCTAAAGGGAATGTGCTTACCCTGAACCCTGGTTAACACATTTTTAAAAGCCTCCCATTTACCAGCTGTCCCTTTGCCTGCCAACAGTCTCCCCCAATCTACCTCTGAAAGTTCCTGTCTGATACCATCAAAATTGGCCTTGCCCCAATTAAGAATTTTAACTCTTGGGCCAATGACTTGCCTTCATTGGATGAAGCCATGGAATATAAGAGCAGGGAGGTTATGGTGTTGTGTAAAAGGCTCACTGACCAGACCACAGCTAGAGTACTGAGTGGAGTTCTGGTCACCACATTACAGGAAGGATGTGATTACATGGGAGGGTGCAGAGGAGATTCACAAGGATGTTCCACAGAATCCCTATAGTGCAGATGGAGGCCATTTGGCCCATCGAGTCTGCACCGACCCACTGAAAGAGCACCTTACCTAGGCCCACTCCCCCGTGACCCCACCTAACCTGCAACATGATTGAAATGTATAAAATTATGAGGGATAGGAAGCAACTTTTATCCTTTCTAGATGGGACAATGACCAGGGGCATAGTTTTAAGGCAATGAACGGAGATTTAGAGGGGATTTGGGGAAAAGCTTTTTCACCCCGAGCGTGGTTGTAATCTGAAAGTCACTGCCTGAAAGGGTGGGAGAGGCGGGAAGCCTCACAAAATGTAAGGAGCATTTAGATGAACACTTGAAACGCCACAGCTACGGACATCGTGCTGGAAAATAAGATTATAATAGATGGTGTTTGATGGTCAGCGCAATGGGCCAAAGCGCCTCTTTCTGTGCTGTAAGACTGTATAATTCGATGAACTCATTCTCAACCTTGGGAGTATAATGCACAATTCATTCTGGTCGCCATATTCAAGAATAAACTTGAGGCACAGGACAGGGTGCGACAGCTCAGCAAGGATGATACCAGATGTGAGCGTATACCTTGCAGGAAAGGACAATAAAGGTTGGGCCTCTATTGAAATGAGGTGGTTGACGAGCGACCTGGGAAAGCCCTTTAGAATCCGGGAATATTTTGATCGAGCGGATGCAGATTCTAGCCGGTTTCCTTCCGGTCCATGCTGTGGCGAGCCAGCCAGAAGTCCCATCGGTCGGCGGACCGGAAGATTGCGGCAGTGGGCGGGGATGGAAAAAGCCAGCTGTTGGGAGAGTGTGGTTCCATTGACAGTAGAACCAGGCATTACTGATAGGAGATCATCACCAGGCAATCAAATGGAGGGGGCAGCACAGCGGCACAGTGGTTAGCACTGCTGCCTCACGGCGCCGAGGTCCCAGGTTCGATCCCGGCCCTGGGTCACTGTCCATGTGGAGTTTGCACATTCTCCCCGTGTCTGCGTGAGTTTCACCCCCACAAACCATAGATGTGCAGGTTGGGTGGATTGGCCTCGCTAAATTGCCCCTTAATTGGAAAAAAAGAATTGGGTATTCTAAAAAAAAGAAAAGAGAAATCAAATGGAGAATTCAGGAGAAATGTCGCTACCCAGAGAGAGTGGCGAGTAATGGAAACCCGCTGCCAAGGGGGACAATTTAAGGCAGTGATGGACAACCTAAGCCAGTGAGTTGGCCGCGTGAGTGGCGATCCTTCATCTCAATGGGCCACAGGATTGAAATCGTGGCACGTTCACCAATGTTGGCCCAATGAAAAAGATTAAATACATTTAATACACGCTAAAATATTCATCATGAGTTACAGAAACAAACGGGCCACATGTGGCCCCGAGCTGATGGGTTGCCCATCACTGATTTAAGGGGAAGCTGGATTAAACAGCGACAGAGAGAAGGGAACACATGAGATATGCTGACAGGAGGCGATGGGGAGGCACGAGTTGAATACAAAAGGCCAGCATGGACTGGTTAGCCTGAATGGGTCTGTTTCTGGGCCGCACGTTCCATTGTGTGTTTGCTGGCCTATCTAACCCCCCCCCCAATGGTTTGGGGCAGGGTGGGGACATTGGACCAGACACTCATAGAATTCTACATTGCAGAAGGAGGCCATTCGGCACATCTAGTCTGCACCGACCCTCTGAAAGACCCAAGCCCACTACCCACCCTATCCCACTAAGCTTTTAACTGTTTAAAAAAATAAATTTAGAGTACCCAATTCATTTTTTCCAATTAAGGGGCAATTTAGCGTGGCCAATCCACCTAGCCTGCATATCTTTGGGTTGTGGGGGTGAAACCCACGCAGACACGGGGCGAATGTGCAAACTCCACATGGACAGTGACCCAGGGCCGGGATCGAACCTGGGATCTCGGCGCCGCGGGGGCCGCAGTGCTAACCCACTGCACCACCCTGCTGCCCCATAAGCCCGTAACCTAACCTACACAATGTTGGACACTAAGGGGCAATTTTGCATGGCCAATCCACCTGAATCTTTGGATTGTGGCAGGAAACCGGAACACCGGAGGAAACCCAAGCAGGCACGGGGAGAACGTGCAAGCTCCACACGGACAGTCACCCAGGGCCAGGATTGAGCCACTGTGCCACCTCACCACCCAGAGCCACTGTGCCACCTCACCACCCACTGTCCTTTCCCCCTCTGGGACTGAATGGGGCAGAGGTCCAGTCGCTGTCAAATACCTAGGGACGTCCCGAGGTGGGGAAAGCTGTGACACAAAGAAACGGTCTCTCCCTTCCCTTCACAGCCACTTTCCCCACCAAAGGTATAGGGTGCGATTCCCCCATCGGGCGGCCAAGTGCCGACGCCGGCGTAAAAAGGGGAGTGTTTTACTCCGGCATCAGCGCCCGGAGTAAAACACTCCCGTTGGGCCGGCGCCAACTAGCGCATGCGCAGTGGCCTTCTGCCCCGCGCCTGACCCCGACGGCAGGAGCGGAGGAAAGGAGGCCCCCCGAGAGAGAGGCTGGCCCGCCGATCAGTGGGCCCCGATCGTGGGCCAGGCCACTACGGAGGCCCCCCCCCCGGGGTCGGACCCCCCGCCCCCCCCCTCCCGGACAGGCCGCCCCCGGACCCTTCAACGCCAAGGTCCCACTGGCTCAGAGGATGTTAGAACGGCGCCGGCGGGAGTCGGCTTTTTGGTGACGGCCGCTCGGCCCATCCGGGCCGGAGAATCGGCGTGCCGGCCCGTGCCGGAGAGTCGCCGCATACCCCGACCGGCGCCGCGCCGGCCCCAGTGGCGCTCTGCGGAGAATCGCGTCCCGGCATCGGGGCGGCGGGCCGCGCGATTCTCCGACCCGGCGGGGGTTTGGAGAATTCCGTCCAAAGTGAGAGACCCAGCCACATCCAATCCTGCAGAATTACAGGGCACCCCACCTCACCCCCCCCCCCCCCTAAAAAAAAAAATCAAGGCGCTTTCTCTGTGGGACCGCCTGGATGCATTGAATGTAGAAAGATGGTGGAAATGGCGAGTAATGAACCGACAGCCCATTTTACAGAGAACTGTAGGGCGCACAGGAGGAGGCCATTCAGCCCACTCTCTCCTTGTGATCGGGCAGCGGTGGCAAGGAGAGGGGCAGAGTTGGGATGGGGGCGGAATGTGAACCGGGCCTGCCAAATTGGCGGAATGTGAACCGGGCCTGCCAAATTGGCGGAATGTGAACCGGGCCTGCCAAATTGGCGGAATGTGAACTGGGCCTGCCAAATTGCTGTGACCCATTTTGCACTCTCCAACCAATTCAAGATCGACCCGTGATTCCAACCGAACAGCCTCCTTCTGCACTGTAAATTCTATGACTCTATGACTCTATGACGTGAAGTGGGTGGTTAAATGAGGCTGATGATGCAGCCCTATGGACCCGAAATCTTGCTCTCTCCACAGATGCTGCCAGACCTGCTCACGTCCTTCCCAGCGATTCCTGTTTTTTGTTTCAGATTCCCAGCCTCCGCAGTATTTTTGCTTTCCACCCTACCTGTGAATGAGAATGCTGAGTCACTCCTGTCCATTCTCATTGTCACCATTCACCTAACCCCCCGCCCCGCCCCCCAACACACGCACACAGCCAACCCACTCTCCGCCTTCATGGCTCCTTTGAGATGTCGGACAGCTTTCCATGTACCTTTCCCTGTTCAATCCTGCTCCGACCTGGGGAACATCGAATCACAATGGGCTAAAGTCTCGTCAAAAAAGCCTGCCTCGACACAATCCAACCTCACTTGCGAGCAATAAATGGAAATGATGCATCGGTACAGCGCAAGGAACCTTTACCTTGCTGAACTCCACATCAACTCCATAAACGCAAAACGGTGGGTCGTTCTGACCACACCGATCAATTAAGTTTGTACATTTTTCTTTAACACAACAGCGAGCTTACCCTGCTGAGCAAACGCCACAAAGCCAAACAATTCTGATCTCTCCGATCAATGAAGTTTGTACATTTACAACAGCGAGCAGTCCTTACCCTGTTGAACAAACGTCCCACTCCGCACAGTTCAGACACTGGACAGCTCTGGCCACACCAGACAAGACACGTACTTTGTATTCTTCTCCAGAGGGAGAGGGGAAAACAAATTGTTGCTCTGGCGCATAAACGATTCAAGAGAAGTCTTTCTTAGCCTGGCTGCAGTAACATTAACTCTGTGGCTTCATTCACGGTACCTTAAATGGCTTCTCCACCCCCCCCCCCCCCCCCACGCCCGCCCGCCCTCTTGGATAAACAACAAGGCCAGCCCTGTCAGTGAACAACAGAGTCTTGGCAAATTCAACCCGACAGTTTGCCCCGTCTCTCTCTCTCTGCCAGGCAAAATAGACAAGGGAGAATGGTCTCCTGGTGTGTTGGTGTGGGTGTATAATTTCAGTGCTGAAAGAGTTAACAGTCAGTCTCCTTTGGACAGGTGCAGGCGGAATGGAAATGAATAGGTTTGTGCTTGAATGAGTGAGCTTAGCATTGGCTGCTTGCCTTCCAGCACACTGCCCCCAAGCTGAGAGAGAGAGAGAGTGAGAGAGAGGCAGAGAGAGCGCTCTTGTTTATTTTGGGAACAGAAGTCTTTTTTTTTTTTGTTATCTTTCTGGACGAGCTTGGCGTTCCTCGCTATTGTCCAGAGGCAGCTAGCGCAGCAATGGGAATTTTCTTCCCAATTAAACAGCGCGGCCCAAAAAAGTGTGTTCTTTTTTTAAATAATAAGGATCACAAGGGAACTTTGCAAAGCAGGGAGAGGGACAAAGGTGAGCTGGGTGAGCAGAAAGTTAAATCTGATCCCAGCAGCAAATCAACCCACCTGCAAGGTATTCGTCCCTCTAAATCAGGGTCAACCCTTCACCAGCCCTCTGCATAAGAACACAAGACGGAGAGCAGAAGTAGACTATTTTGGCCCATCGCGGATGGGGGTGGGTTGGGGGGTGGGGTTGGGGGGGGGGTGGGGTTGGGGGGGTGGGGGTTGGGGGGGGGGTGGGGTTTGGGGGGGTGGGTGGGGGGGGGTTAGGGGGGGGTGGGGGGGGTGGGGGGGGGTGGGGGGGGGCTAGAGGGGATGGGGGGGGAGGGGGGGGGCTAGAGGGGATGGGGGGGTGGGGGGGGGTGGGGGGGGTGGGGTGGGGGCTAGAGGGGATGGGTGGGGGGGCTAGAGGGGATGGGTGGGGGGGCTAGCGGGGATGAGGTGGGGGGGGGCTAGGCGGGGATGGGTGGGGGGGGCTAGCGGGGATGTGTGGGGGGGGCTAGCGGGGATGGGTGGGGGGGGCTAGCGGGGATGGGTGGGGGGGGCTAGCGGGGATGGGTGGGGGGGGGCTAGCGGGGATGGGTGGGGGGGGGCTAGAGGGGATGGGTGGGGGGGGGCTAGAGGGATGGGGTGGGGGGGGCTAGAGGGGATGGGTGGGGGGGCTAGAGGGGATGGGTGGGGGGGGCTAGAGGGATGGGTGGGCGGGACTAGAGGGGATGGGTGGGCGGGACTAGAGGGGGATGGGTGGGCGGGGCTAGAGGGGATGGGTGGGCGGGGCTAGAGGGGATGGGTTGGGCGGGGCTAGAGGGATGGGTGGGGGGGGGCTAGAGGGGATGGGTGGGGGGGGGGCTAGAGGGGATGGGTGGGGGCGGGGGCTAGAGGGGATGGGTGGTGGGGGGGCTAGAGGGTGTTGGGTGTGGGGGGGGCTAGAGGGGATGGGGGTGGGGGGGGGGCTAGAGGGGATGGGTGGGGGGGGCGCTAGAGGGGATGGGTGGGGGGGGGCTAGAGGGGATGGTGAGGGGGGGGGCTAGAGGGGATGGGTGGGGGGGGGCTAGAGGGGATGGGTGGGGGGGGGCTAGAGGGGATGGGTGGGGGGGGGCTAGAGGGGATGGGTGGGGGGGGCTAGAGGGGATGGTGTGGGGGGGGGCTAGAGGGGATGGGTTGGGGGGGGGCTAGAGGGGATGGGTGGTGGGGGGCTAGAGGGGATGGGTGGGGGGGGGGGCTAGAGGGGATGGGTGGGGGGGGGCTAGAAGGGGATGGGGTGGGGGGGGGCTAGAGGGGATGGGTGGGGGGGGCTAGAGGGGATGGGTGGGGGGGGCTAGAGGGGGCATGGGTGGGGGGGGGCTAGAGGGGATGGGTGGGGGGGGCTAGAGGGGATGGGTGGGGAGGGGCTAGAGGGGATTGGGTGGGGGGGGGCTAGAGGGGATGGGGTGGGGGGGGCTAGAGGGGATGGGTGGGGGGGCTAGAGGGGATGGGTGGGGGGGGGCTAGAGGGGATGGGTGGGGGGGGCTAGAGGGATGGGTGGGGGGGGGCTAGAGGGATGGGTGGGGGGGGCTAGGGGATGGGTGGGGGGGGGCTAGAGGGGATGGGTGGGGGGGGGGGCTAGAGGGATGGGTGGGGGGGCTAGAGGAGATGGTGGGGGGAGCTAGAGGGGATGGTGAGGGGGGAGGGCTAGAGGGGGATGGGTGGGGGGGGCTAGAGGGGATGGGTGGGGGGGGGGCTAGAGGGATGGGTGGGGGGGCTAGATGGGGATGGGTGGGGGGGGGCTAGAGGGGATGGGTGGGGGGGCTAGAGGGGATGGGATGGGCGGGGCTAGAGGGGTGGGGGGGCTAGAGGGGATGGGTGTGGGGGGGCTAGAGGGGATGGGTGTGTGGGGGCTAGAGTGGGATGGGTGTGGGGGGCTAGAGGGGATGGGTGGGGGGGTAGAGGGGATGGGTGGGGGGCTAGAGGGGATGGGTGGGAGGGGGGCTAGAGGGGATGGGTGGGGGGGCTAGAGGGGATGGGATGGGCGGGGCTAGACGGGGTGGGGGGGCTAGAGGGGATGGGTGGGGGGGGCTAGAGGGGATGGGTTGGGGGGGCTAGAGGGGGATGGGTGGGGGGGGCTAGAGGGGATGGGTAGGGGGGGCTAGAGGGGATGGGTGGGGGGGGGGCTAGAGGGGATGGGTGGGGGGGCTAGAGGGGATGGGATGGGAGTGGGGGGGGTGAAAGAGAGCCATCATCGGGAGAGGGACTGCCAACCCAATGCACCCCTCTTCTCCCCACCCCACTTATAACAATGATACAGAATCACACAGTGCAGAAGAGGCACTTCGGCCCCTGCACTCTGCCACCGACATGTGAAAAAACACCTGACCTACCTAATCCCATTTCCAGCGCTTGTAGGTCTGGAGAATCAGGCCCTTCAGCCCGACTGGTTTGTGACAGTCCTGGTGCTCACACACCAGCCCTCCTTCCTCCCCTCCTGACGCCGTCTCACCCCGTTAGCAAATACTTCTACTCCTTTCTCCCTCATGAACTTATCTAACTTCCCTTCAAAGGCATCGTGTGGTATTTGCCTCAACCACTCTCCCTCGTGACAGAATCCACATTTTGACTACACTCTGGGTAAAGAAATCTCTTCTGAATTTTCCTGTGGGATTGCCTCGTGACTATTTTGTATGTATGATCTCCCCCACACCCAGTCCCCAACAAGTGGAAACATCTCTACATCTGCTGCATTAAATCCCTTTACACCTTTATCAGGCGCTTTCCGCAGCTTCACCTGGTGCTGTTATGGAGGGCCCGTTGCCCAAACCACGAAAATAAACAGGACTGGAGGAATCCTGGAGCAGACATCTGTCAGCAGGTTTCTCCTCACCGCCGCACACCAGCTTATCAAAGGAGCTTTGAAGTATGCTATTACCAAAAAGGTTCACCCAGCCTCATGAACTCCACATATGTCACCAGGGATAGTTGGAGGTCCGTAACTATACACCCCCCCCATGCTCCCACCCCTCAAATCTTCTCATTCACTAATGTAGCAACAGCGCAAAAGTGCCTACCTCTTAGCTGTTGTTTGAAAGAAAGGGAATGGGGGAGTCTACTCTGGCGCAGATAACCTGCTCATTTTCATCATTATTCACTGAAGTTTAGAAGGATGAGAGGGGGATCTGATTGAACCCTATAAAATTCTAACAGGGCCGGACAGACTAGATGCTGGGAGGATGTTTTTCCTGGTTGGGGGAATCTAGAACCCGGAGGTCGCAGTCTGAGAACACGGGACAGACCATTCAGGACGGAGATGAGGAAGCATTTCTTCATTCAGAGGATGGTGAACCTGTGGAATTCTTTACCACTGGAGGCTGTGGAGGCCAATTCACTCAATACATTCAAGAAATAGATCATGGAGTCCTACAGCCCATAGGTTCTGCACCAAGAATAACTGCATTTAAATCTCTCGCTAATCCCACTTACCAGCACTTGTCCCATATCCTTGAATGTGATGCCTTTCAAGTGCTCATCCATGTGCTTCTTAAAGGTTGTGAGGTTTCCGGTCTCCACGACATTCCCTGGAGTGCATTCCAGATTCTCATCACCCCACTTGAGTGAAATGTTCTTTCTTAAATCCCTTCCGAAACTCCCGCTCTTCATCCTAAAACTATGTCCCCTTGTGATTGACCCACTCAACCAAGGGGAACAGCTGCTTCCTATTTACCCTGTCCATACCCCTCAATCTTATACACCTCAATCGCCCCTCAGCCTTCTCTGCTCTAAAGAAACCAATCGAAGCCTATCCAGTCTCTCCTTTTCGCTCAGATTCTCCATCCCAGGCAAATCCTGGTGAATCTCCTCTGCACCCTGCCCAGTGCAATCACCTTCCTATAGTAAGGTGACCAGAACTGCACACAGTACTCTAACTGTGGCATAACCAACGTTCTGCACAGCTCCATCATCATAGATTATCATAGAATTTACAGTGCAGAAAGGAGGCCATTCAGCCCATCGAGTCTGCACCGGCTCTTGGAAAGAGCACCCTACCCAAGGTCGACACCTCCACCCTATCCCCATAACCCAGTAACCCCACCCAACACTAAGGGCAATTTTGGACACTAAGGGCAATTTATCATGGCCAATCCACCTAACCTGCACATCTTTGGACTGTGGAAGGAAACCGGAGCACCCGGAGGAAACCCACGCACACACGGGGAGGATGTGCAGACTCCGCACAGACAGTGACCCAAGCCGGAATCGAACCTGGGACCCTGGAGCTGTGAAGCAATTGTGCTATCCACAATGCTACCGTGCTGCCCCATTATAACCTCCTTGCTCTTGTATTCTATGCCACGACTGATAAAGGCAACTGTCCCATATGCCTTAAGTACCCTATTCACCTGCTCTGTCGTCTTCAGGGATCTGTGAACAAGTATCCCAAGATTCATCTGTTACTCCGAGCTTCCTCGTGTCCTGCCATTCCTTACATACTCCCTCGTCCTGTTTCTTCTTCCAAAAGTCCATCACCTCGCACCTATCAGGGTTAAACACCATCTGCCACTGTTCTGCCCATCTGACCAACCCATCTAAATCTTCCTCTAAAAACCCTCTTCTTCACCGTTAACCACCCTACCCATCTTAATAGATAAGTTCGGTTTGATTTTAACGGTATCAAGGGGTATGGGGAGAAAGTGGAAATATGGCAGTGAGATGGAGGATCAGCCATGATTATATTTAATGGTGGAGCAGGCTCAAAGGGCCAACTCCTGGTTCTATGGCTGAAACCTTGGGCAGTTCAGGCTGAAGGGGTCTTCCAGTCCTGCTGACGGCTCAGGGCTGCCACAGGTTCCACGACAGCGAGCAATGCATTCAACGGGAATTCCCAACGGCAGGACCAGGCGATACCACTGCAGGCCGTTGGCCCGCCGGGCGGGCTGCATAGTAAATCCCCCTCTATGTTTCTATTATCACATTGCTGTTTGTGGATCTTGCTGTGCGCAAAATTAGCTGCCCACATTTCCAATGCAACAGAAGCGCTGCTTCATTGGATGTGATGTGAAGCACTTTCGTAAGGTTGTGAAAGGCGGAACTGCAAGTCTTTCCCTTTCTTCATTCCCACGTTTTCTCTCTTCCTCCATTTCTCCCTCTGCTTTTTTCTCTCTTTTCTCCTTGCCTCCCTCCTTTTTTTCTTTCACTTCAACTTGCTGAAAATTGCCCCATATAACTCCCGCCGTGTGTACTGCTCCTTTTAGAAGGTCGCACTATTTGATGTTACTTTTTTTGGGGGGGATTTTTAGGACCTGCACGCTTATTTACGCGTGCAGGATTGTGCCAGCATCCACCTCGGATATTGGCGTGATGCTGGGTGTAAATTAATAACTAAGCAAAAGAACAAAAAGGAACTGATGGATAAAACCAATGTGGGGAGTGCCCCAAAACAGCGGGTGAAGCACAGCCCAAAAAGAACGAGAAAAGGAACAAAACCTTATCAAATACCCGTCAAATTAAAGTGCGAAAATCGGGATCAATAAGGCAATCCAACCCCTGCGGTGCCCACCGAGCGCGGAGGTTCTCCAGTGTGCCCGTGGACACCGCATGCTCCCTCTCCAGGGACACCCGGCCGCGAACGAGGCCGCGGAAGAGGGGCAGACAGTCAGGCCGGATGACCCCCCCTGCCGTGTGTATTGCTGCAGGTGCAGGTAGCTCCAGTTGAGTTCGCAGTTTGTGTTGCACAGGCTGTTCAATACAAAGGGGCCTTCACAAGGGCTGACATCACTTCATGACTCACAGCAGCCTGTCCTGAATACCAGTCAGTGAGAAACTATCCAACCGGCGTCACGTGAGGGCGACTTCAATAACTGGCACCTGTGAATCAGAGGCATTCACACACAGAGGCCCTTAAAAACATTTATTTGTCACTCCAATGATCTCACTGCTTGACAGTCTCATTCGAAGAAAGACAGAGAGAGAGAGAGGGAATGATAGAGAGGAAGAGATAGATACGGAGCTCTAGTTCCAGGGGGGGGGAAGAGGACAGCGTCTGACCCACTGTCGATAGTGTCTGACCCACTGTTCTACCCAGTCCTGGGGTGGGGGGGGGGGGGGGGGGGGTTGTGTGGGGAACCTGGCAGAATATAATTGCAATAGGGGCATCTGAGAATTCTGGCAGTTTAACAAAAAAAAAGACCAGGTGGTGAAGGCTAAAATAAATCCCAGGTGGCAACTGAGGTTAATATGTCACACCTTTAATAACATTGAAGTAAATACTGTAGGGATACGTCACGCCATGATTGAGGTTGAAATACCCTTTAGATGACGGTGATAAAAGACACAGAACAAAGGTGGAAAGGTTGGCCTATGAAAGCAACACCAGAGAAAATGATGGAGCTGGGGTGGGTGGGCGTGGGCCAGAGTGGGTTCGCTCGGACTTTCCATAATTTCCCACCTCCCAAATCTGGAATATTCCATGTGGTTTTGGTCTCCTTGCCTGAGAAAGGACATTTGTGCCACAGAGGGAGTTCAGCGGAGGTTCACGAGGCTGATATCGGGGATGGCGGGACTGTCCTGTGAGGAGAGAGTGGTTCGGCTAGGACTGTATTCACTAGAGTTTAGAAGGATGAGAGGAGACCCGATTGAAACATATAAACTTTTCACAGGACTGGACAGACTAGATGCAGGGGAGATATTTGCCCTGGTTGGGGAATCTAGAACTGGGGACACAGTCTCAGGATAAGCGTTGTCCATTTAGGACAAGGTTTTTTTTTCTTACATTTTTTAAGTACTCAATTTTTTTTCCCCCAATTAAGGGGCAATGTAGCATTAGCCAATCCACCTAACCAGCACATCTTTGGGTTGTGGGAGTGAAACCCGCGCAGACACGAGGAGAATGTGCAAACTCCACATGGACAGTGACCCAGTGCCGTGTATTTAGGACTAAGATGAGGAAAAACCTCTTTAGTCACAGGTTAGTGAAACTGTGGAATTCTCTACCACAGAAGGCTGCGGAGGCCAAGTCACTGAATGTATTCAGGAAAGCGATAGATACCTTTTTAAAAGTATTTTAATGGCATCAAGGGGTATGGGGAGAAAGAGGGGACATGGCACTGAGATTGGGGATCAGCCATGAGCATCATTATAACCTGCCTGAATCATATTGGCTGAGGACTACTGGCTATCCCAAGACTCTTGAGGTATATTAGCTCCTCCAATGAGGGTGGGCGAGGAAATCATTAGCAATTCGACCTGTATAAATAGAGCTGGCTAGTGTGGTCCTGGCTATGTAAATAAAGTTACTTTCTGTTTGAATCTACAATCACATGCTGGATTCTTCATGGCCCTCACAAAAATCACAAGAATGGTGGGGCATCTGCAAGTGGCCTCCTTCTGCTTCCAGTTTTGTGTGCGTTATTCAGTCGACTGACAGGCAGTGAGACCCAACGCAACTTAATTATTTTCCCCACTCAGAAGGAACGTCTTAGAAAAAAGGTCCATTGAAATGGAAATATCTGATCTTTGTAAAATGTCATCATTTTAACGCTACGGCCCAGGGTGACCTCAGAGGAGGAGGACACAGGCAGCTGACATATTTGCTGTTGCCATGGCAACAGCCAGGCGCCCAAGCCCTGTCTTAATAGTTTGGTCGACAAGACCCTCATTACTGACAGAAACGGGGGCCAGGGAAGGACAGGTGCATGGGTGAGCGAGGAGGCGAGGCGAAACCTTGCTGCTGCTTAAGAGATTAAACATTAAATTAATTTAAGAAAGAAGTGAGACAATTCAAGGCCGTTCACCAACATTGAGCAAACAAGCCGTTCTTTTATCACTCGAGGGTTGTTTGCTCACATGGTGAACTGTTTAATACGTCTACAGCGACTAAGTGCTACTATATCAGCTGGATATACAAATATCACAACATATTACAAGATTCCTGGGCACCGCTGGGAATTTATCCCTTTTCCTTTACTTCTGCGGACGAAATGACTATTAATATACTTGGGTCAATATCGATCTGATCAAACCTCAGAGATCTCAGCCTGGATCCCCCCCCCCCCCTCCCCCCCACCCCCCCGGTTCTCCTCCACTACTGTCCTCTATTTCTGCTGATGAGGCAATCCTAAACTTTTTGGGGGGCGGGGGGGGGAGCAAGTGCAAACTTCACAAGTAATCTTGAAGTCCCACCGAGTGAGTGCCACATTGTATGTGGCGGGGGTGGGGGCCTCATTTTGCATGAACTGTTAAAGCGAGGCCCCGCATGCCTTGTCAGGTGGAAAAAAAGATCCCAGGGTTACAGTATGAAGAATTCCCCCCCGGAATCTTGGGTCAACATTTATCCCCTCAACCAGCATGGTGAAAAATAATGGGCGGGATTCTCTGGTCCACCAGCTGCATTTTCCTCGACGGTGCATCATCGGCGGCAGCGGGATTTTCCTCTCCCGCCACGTGCCAATGGGATTTCCCATTGTGACCACCCTACGCCCACGGGAAACCTGCAGGTGTGCTGCCGGCGGAACAGAGAATCCCGCCGGCAGAGAATCCCACCTCATGGTTTTGTTTATCGCTGCTGGTAGGAACTTCCCGTGTGCAAACACAGGTTGCTGCATTTCCACAACATACAACAGTGACTGTCCTTCAAAAGTACTTCACTGACTGGAAGGCACCGTGGGATACACCCACGTCATCGTTAAGACCACCTATTTCCACCTCCGTAACAGGGCTCAACCTGACGCCACCTTGGCTGGATCTGCTGCTCCATGCCTTTGTTACCTTCACAATCAATGCCCCTTGGTCGCCCACATTCAGACCCTCCCATGTAAATTTGAGCTCATGCAAAACTCTACTGCCCGAATTTCAACTCGCCTCAAGTCCCACCTACCCGTCACCAATGCCCTTGCTGATTCACACTGGGTCTCGGTGAAGAAAAGTCTTGATTTTTAAAGTTCTCATTCCGTTTTACAAATCCCTCTGTGGCCTCGTCCACTCTCGCCTGTCCCCCACCACTCTGCGCCCACCTTATCTCTGTAATCTCCTCCAGTCCTGCACCTTCTGTGATACCAGTTGCTCTCCACTAATTCTGTCATTTTGTGCCGTGCTTTCTGTTGCCTGGGCTCTAAGCCTCTGGGATTCCCTCGCTAAGCCTCGATGTAGAATCCATAGAATCCCTACAGAAGGAGGCCATTCAGCCCATCACTGACCCTCCGAAGGAGCACTCCAGCTGGGCCCACTCCCCGCCCTATCTCCGTAAATGCTTCTATTGGCTTTTGTCCGTTTCACCAATTTTCTCCTTTCTTACGCCTGACATTTTCCTGGGAATTAATCACTCTTTTATATCTCACCCAAAATTGTTCAACTACTAAAGGTAGACAAGGGACATGTGTAGCCTGCCAATGATAGAAAACTGGATGGTGTGGGTTGGGGCTTGCAACTAAGCATTACAGAAGTAGGGCAAGAGTGGAGGCCACATCACTGAGTATCTTTAGGAAAGAGATAGGCTCTTGATTAATGAGGGGATCAGGGGTTATGGGTGAAGGCAGGAGATGAGAAACATTACCATGATCCAAATGGCAGAGCAGACTCGATGGGCTGAATGGCTTCATTCTGCTCCTATATCTTATGGTAACCTAAACTACACTTCTTTGGACACTAAGGAACAATTGTGGCATGGCCAACCCACCTAACCCGCCCATCTTTGGAGTGTGGGAGGAAACCGGAGCACCCGGAGGAAACCCATGCAGACACGGGGAGAGCGTGCAAACTCCACGCAGTCACCCGAGGTCGGAATTGAACCTGGGTCCCTGGTGCTGAGGCAGCAGTGTTAACCATTTCGCCACCTTGCCACTCACTCTGCCCATCTCTCACTTTCCTCCTGTTATATCGCCTTATGTTGCCTGCTGTTGTACTTGGGTTTTATTTTGCCTCTGTGAAGCAGGTGGGACACTTCTTCACATGAAAGGAGCTATATCAATAGAAGTTGTTCGGATTGGGACGTCCCAAGGTTTGACAGGCACTATATAAATGCGAGGCCTTTACCCCCCTGCCCCTCCCACCCCTGAAACCCTGTTTCGGTCACTGTTGCGTTGTAGGGAATGCAGCAGCTGATTGATGTACAGACCGAAGGGGATGCGGAGATCCAGCGTAATTCTCCGGGGACCCATGCTTAAATCCTCCCATGGCAGATGATCAGATTTGAATTTAGTAAAAATTTGGATTTGAAAGTCTAATAATGATCTTGTTTGTCACAAAAACTAATCTAGTTCACTAATGCCTCCTTTAGGGAAGGAAATCTGCCATCCGTATCCGGTCTGGCCTACATATGACTCCAGAATCCCACAGCTGCAACAATGTAGTTCACCCTGCCCCTCCGAAAGAGGAATTAGGCTATGTACATCGTGCTGCAAAAATGGGATCGATAAGCGCTTGATGGCCAGCACAGACACGATGGGCCGAAGAGTCTTTTTCTGTGCTGTCAGACTCTATGACTAAAGTGCAAAATCCCAAGCAGCCATGTGGAAATGAGGTAGCTGATAAAGACTGGCACCTCTGACTAGCTGACGCTCCCTTGATGCCGGCCTGAATATTTGTGCTCTCCGTCTGGTGTGGCAGTCTGGCCACAAAGGTATCGCACCTCCCTCTCTCCAGACATTTCCTCTTTGGGAAATGGTGTGGGAAATGGTGGAAGGATTCCCAAGCTCATTTTCAGCTTGTTGAACATCTCTTCCATGGCCAACGTCTTGAGGTTGGACTCAAACCCAGAACTACCACAAGGCCTCCTTACAGGAAATCATTCTGCTCGAGCCATGGTTCAACCTGAAGCCCTGTCCAGCTCTTTCTGTGACTATGAAAATGGCAGTGTTAAAGAACCCAGAATTGTCCAGGATAACTGTGCAAACAAACTCATCAAGATGGACTGAGACACTTGGAAACAAACAGGCATTGAATCGACAATCTCTTGCCAGTGTCTCAATTCAGATTGTGCAGAGATGGAAGAGAGTCTAAAATCCACCCCCCTTTCCACCTTACATTTCCCCCAGCCCCTCCACTGGGCACAGCCTGCCTAGTGTCGGATTGCGAATGGGGAGAGGGGAGGATGGTGGAGAGCGGTGTGGGAAGAGCTTAAAATGGTACATAATGAAACTACCAATTCCCTAACTAATTGTGGGCAGATTGTCAAATTTCGAATGAGTTCAAACCATTTGCCCTAGCTCACTGTCAGAGGGTCAGTACTGAGGGGGTGCTTCACTGTAAGACAGTCAGTACCGAGGGAGTACTTCACTGTAAGACGGTCAGTACTGAGGGAGTACGTCACTGTCAGACGGTCAGCACTGAGGAAGTGCTTCACTGTCAGATGGTCAGTACTGAGGGAGTGCTGCACTGTCAGACGGTCAGTACTGAGGGAGTGCTGCACTGTCAGACGGCCAGTACTGAGGGAGTGCTGCGCTGTCTGAGGGTCAGTACTGAGGGAGTGCTGCACTGTTAAATGGGCAGGAAGGGGGGGCGGTGAGGGAGGGGGAGGAGGGGAGGAGGGGAGGAGGGGAGGAGGGGAGGAGGGGAGGAGGGGAGGAGGGGAGGAGGGGGGGAGGGGGGGAGGGGGGGAGGGGGGGAGGGGGGGAGGGGGGGAGGGGAGGAGGGGAGGAGGGGAGGGAAGAGGAGGGAAGAGGAGGGAAGAGGAGGGAAGAGGAGGGAAGAGGAGGGAAGAGGAGGGAAGAGGAGGGAAGAGGAGGGAAGGGGGAGGGGAGGGGGAGGGGAGGGGGAGGGGAGGGGGAGGGGAGGGGGAGGGGAGGGGGAGGGGAGGGGGAGGGGAGGGGGAGGGGAGGGGAGGGGAGGAGGGGAGGAGGGGAGGAGGGGAGAGGGGAGGGGGGAGGGGGGAGGAGTGGAAAGGGGGGGAAGGAGGGGAAAGGGGGGAGGAGGGGAAGGGGGAGGAGGGGAAAGGGGGGGAGGGGGGAAGGGGGGGGAGGAGGGGAAAGGGGGGGAGGAGGGGAAAGGGGGGGGAGGAGGGGAAAGGGGGGGAGGAGGGGGGAATGAGGGGGGGAGGGGGGGAATGAGGGGGGGAGGGGGGGAATGAGGGGGGGAAATGAGGGGTGGATGAGAGGGGGGGAAATGAGTGGGGGGCTCACAACCTTCCGCTGCCTTCTCCTGATGTTCCACAAGAAGGAGTCCAGTTTTTCTTTCCACGCGAGATGTCTGGAATAGTGTGACGGGGATGGAAATCCATCTCGGGCAGTGAGAAACGGGCGGTCTCACATCGAACAACACGGGATCTAACATTCATGTGCTGTTGATGCTAACTGACCTGAATCTCAGGCTGGACCGATAAAGGGGGTGGGGGGGGGGGGGGGGGGCGGTGGGAGAGGGAGGGCAGGGGCCAATAGGAAATGACCTGTTTTACCCTTTAGATTCAAAACTAATTTCTGAACCTGCAGATATGAAATATTAAATCCTCCGCTTATGGATAGCAGGTTTCGATTAACTTCAACTATTGTCAAAAACAACCTAAGCTGGATCTTACCAGGGCGGCATGGTGGAACGGTGGTTAGCACTGCTGCCTCACAGCTCCAGGGGCCTGAGTTAGATTCTGACCTTGGGACACTGTCAATGTGGAGTCTGCACGTTCTCCCCCTGTCTGCGTGGGTTTCCTCCGGGTGCTCCAGTTTCCTCCCACAGTGCAAAGATGTGCAGGTTAGGTGGAGTTATGGGGATAGGGTGGGGGAGTGGGTCTAGGTGGGGTGCTCTTTCGGAGGGCCGGTGTAGCCTCAATGGGCCAAATGGCCTCCTTCTGCACTGTAGGGATTACGTGGATTCTTATATGGACTGCTGCACCCGATGCTCCCCAACAAATTCCCCCACCAACCGCCAGCAGGGACCAAGTCATTCACATTGGACTAAACGCAAAATACAGTGGATGCTGGAAATCTGAAATAAAATTCAAGAGGTCTGGCAGGATTCTGTGGCGAGATAAACAGTGACAATGTTTCGAGTCCGTATGACTCTTGTACAGAACTGGGCCAATTATTTATCTCCCAAATCGAACTGAGTCCTGTGTAAGGCTCATTCGGACTCTGAACTTCTTCCACAGAAGCTGCTGAGTTCTTCCGGCATTTTCTGTATTTAGTTACATTGGGGGTCGGCCTGCAAAACTAGGCTGCATATTTAGGAAGAGATGAATTTATATTGGGGCATTCGCAAATCTTTACATTCTTGTGCTTTTCAGGACCCCTTCCGAGCATGATGCACTGCGCTTTCACAGCCAACGGAGCATTTTGGAAGTCTAAAAACTGCTGTGATCACTTGAAATCTCCAAGGTCCATCTTTGAATTATTACCATAGACTATCAGGACCACCATCTCAGCAAGTCACGCCTGGTTTAGCCAGCGCCATCCACATATGAAGGTTAGGGGAATATGAAAATTAGCCAATATTGCAAATTCAACGAAAGCAGAAGTAATGTGGGGGAGGGGTAGAGTGGCATAAGGAGCAACCCATTAAGACACAGCAAGCTCCCGCAAAGAACAAAGCAAGGCTTTCCCCAAGGAACGTGTCTTAATGATTACATAGATTACATAGAACATACAGTGCAGAAGGAGGCCATTCGGCCCATCGAGTCTGCACCAACCGACTTGAGTCCTCACTTCCACCCTATCCCCGTAACCCCTCCTAACCTTTTTGGTCACTAACGGCAATTTATCATGGCCAATCCACCTAACCTGCACACCTTTGGACTGTGGGAGGAAACCGGAGCACCCGGAGGAAACCCACCCAGACATGGGAAGAACACGCAGACTCCGCACAGACAGTGACCCAGCAGGGAATCGAACCTGGGACCCTGGCGCTGTGAAGCCACAGTGCGAACCACTATGCTACCGTGCTGCCAGTTAAGGGGCAGAATCCCAGGGAGAACTCCCTCCACCCTTCCCCACCTACACCCCACCCCCCCCACACCGAAGTGGCGACTTTAAGGTCCTGAGGTGTACTGTCAGGGTGGATGTGGCGAGGATGTTTCCTCCTGCCGGAGAATCTCGAACACTGTTTAAAAATAAGGGGTCGCCCATTGAAGGTGGAGACGAGGAGAAATCTTTTCTCTCTGAGGGTCGTGAGCTTCTGGAGCTCTCTTCATCAAAAGGCAGCAGAAGCAGGGGCTGGTTTAGCACACTGGGCTAAATAGCTGGCTTTTAAAGCAGATCAAGGCAGGCCAGCAGCACGGTTCAATTCCCGTACCAGCCTCCCCGAACAGGCGCCGGAATGTGGCAACTAGGGGCGTTTCACAGTAACTTCATTGAAGCCTACTCGTGACAATAAGCGATTTTCATTTCATTCATTCAGAGGCTCTGAATAGTTTTAAAGGCAGAGTTGGATAGATCCTTGATTCACAAAGGAGGTGGAAGGTTATGGAGGGTATGTGGAGTTGAAGTTACAATCAGATCTTATTGAATGGAAGCGGGTTCGAGAGGCTGAGGGACCTACTCCTGATTTGTACATCCGATCTTTGATGCCCACCCGAAAGGGGCAGGCGGGGGTCTCACCTGAAAGGCAGGTACCACAGTCCTCTCCCGTGCCGCACCCCCCTCCTCCCCGCGACAGTGCAGTCACTGGAGCCTCTGACAGAATCTTGCCATCGGCTACGCAAACACTGCTTTGAAAATTCGGCTGGTCGAGAAAAAGGAAAAGTCCTTCTTTCATCCATCCAGTTTCTCACCACCCCCTCCAAAAAAATATACTTTATTCATAAAATATCTTTAGAAAAAGAGCACATTTCAGATTGGACACTGCAAGGAGGTGAAACGATAACCTCCTCTCCGTATGGGAACACACTGAACTGGGGAGTTTTCATGCGACCAGCTCGTAAATGCGAAACTTTTACAAGCCTCAAAGCACTGACCGAAGGGGTGAATGCATGCCTGGAATCTTAACTTTCCTTGTTTTATTTTTGTTAAATCTAAGGGTGGGTTATGAAGTGGGGGGGGGGGGGGTGAAAAAGCACAGTAGCAGACAGAAAATTAAATCTTTAGGCAAAGTTAGGCGTCAGGTTACCTGAAGGTGAATCCAAATGGTAGCCGCAGCAACAGGCACTCCCTCTCTCCGAGGAACCTGTGCACCGATTAATCCCAAATCTCTTCGTTCTGCAGTGCGGAGGATGTAGTGGTGAAAACGGGCCGGTGTTCGCCCTCTCCCTTTAATCCTCCTCTTTGAACTGTCTGTTCTTGTGTTTATTCCCCCTCCTGTTACGCTTCGCCCTGGACGGTGCTGGGGACGACGAAGGATTATTGGAATGTGATCCAGTGGGAAACCAGGCTCTGGGAATCAGGGAGGCGATTGATTCCACCTCTTATCTCCAGCACGGAGGTGAACTGCTCGTCGCTGATGAACAGAATGCTGGCTGGGGGGAGGGTGGGTGGAGAAAAGGAGTACAGAGCAGGGCTATAGGTATTCCCCGCCCCGGGACGCTGCCATGAACTCGCAACTCAGCTCAGAGCAAGGTTGTGTTCACCCTTGGGGGGGGGGGGGGGGAGGGAGGGAATGAGGGGGGGGGGAGGGGAGGGGAGGGAATGAGGGGGGGGGGAGGGGAGGGAGGGAATGAGGGGGGGGGAGGGGAGGGAGGGAATGAGGGGGGGGGAGGGGAGGGAGGGAATGAGGGGGGGGGAGGGGAGGGAGGGAATGAGGGGGGGGAGGGGAGGGAGGGAATGAGGGGGGGGAGGGGAGGGAGGGAATGAGGGGGGGGGGAGGGGAGGGAGGGAATGAGGGGGGGGGAGGGGAGGGAGGGAATGAGGGGGGGGGAGGGGAGGGAGGGAATGGGGGGGGGAGGGGAGGGAGGGAATGAGGGGGGGGAGGGGGGGAGGGGAGGGAGGGAATGAGGGGGGGAGGGAGGGAATGAGGGGGGAGGGGCGGGAGGGAATGAGGGGGGGAGGGAATGAGGGGGGGAGGGAGGGAATGAGGGGGGGAGGGAGGGAATGAGGGGAGGGAGGGAATAAGGGGGGAGGGGAGGGAGGGAATGAGGGGGGAGGGAGGGAATGAGGGGGGGAGGGAGGGAATGAGGGGAGGGAGGGAATGAGGGGGGAGGGGAGGGAGGGAATGAGGAGGGGAGGGAGGGAATGAGGGGGGAGGGGAGGGAGGGAATGAGGGGGGGGAGGGAATGAGGGGGGGAGGGAATGAGGGGGAGGGAGGGAATGAGGGGGGAGGGGAGGGAGGGAATGAGGAGGGGAGGGAGGGAATGAGGAGGGGAGGGAGGGAATGAGGGGGGGGAGGGGAGGGAGGGAATGAGGGGGGGACGGGAGGGAATGAGGGGGGAGGGAATGAGGGGGGGAGGGGAGGGAATGAGGGGGGAGGGAATGAGGGGGGAGGGGAGGGAGGGAATGAGGGGGGGAGGGAGGGAATGGGGGGGAGGGAATGAGGGGGGAGGGGAGGGAGGGAATGAGGGGGAGGGGAGGGAATGAGGGGGAGGGGAGGGAATGAGGGGGGAGGGAGGGAAGGAATGAGGGGGGGAGGAGGGAGGGAATGAGGGGGGGAGGGAGAGGGGGGAGGGAATGAGGGAGGGGGAGGGAATGAGGGTGGGTGGGGGGAGGGAATGAGGGAGGGATGGGGAGTAAAGGTGGGGGATGAGGAGGAGGGGGAATGAGGGAGGGAGGGGAGGGATGGAAGGAAGGGGGGAGGGAGGGGAGGGAATGAGGGAGGGGAGGGGAATGAGGGAGGGGAGGGGAATGAGGGAGGGAGGGGAGGGGAATGAGGGAGGGAGGGAGGGGAGGGAATTGAGGGAGGGGAGGGAATTGAGGGAGGGGAGGGAATGAGGGAGGGAAGGGGCGGGAGAAGGGAATGAGGGAGGGACGGGGAATGAAGGTGGGGGATGAGGAGGAGGGGGGATTGAGGGAGGGAGGGGAGGGGATGGAAGGAGGGGGTGGACGGAAGGAAAGGAGGGAGGGAGGGGAGGGAATGAGGGAGGGAGGGAATGAGGGGGGAGGGAGGGAATGAGGGGGGAGGGAGGGAATGAGGGGGGGAGGAGGGAGGGAATGAGGGGGGGAGGAGGGAGGGAATGAGGGGGGGAGGGAGGGAATGGGAGGGAGGGAATGAGGGAGAGGGGGGGAGGGAATGAGGGAGGGGGGAGGGGAGGGAATGAGGGAGGGACGGGGAGTAAAGGTGGGGGATGAGGAGGAGGGGGGAATGAGGGAGGGAGGGGAGGGATGGAAGGAAGGGGGGACGGAAGGAAAGGAGGGAGGGGAGGGAATGAGGGAGGGCGGGGAGGGAATGAGGGAGGGAGGGGAGGGAATGAGGGAGGGAGGGGAGGGAGGAAGGGGCGGGAGAAGGGAATGAGGGAGGGACGGGGAATGAAGGTGGGGGATGAGGAGGAGGGGGGAATGAAGGAGGGGGAGGAAATGAGGAAGGGAGGGGGGAAGAAATGAAGGAGGGAGGTGGGGGAGGAAATGAGGGAGGGAGGTGAGGAGGAAAGGAGGGAGGGGGGAGGAAATGAAGGAGGGGGGGAGGAAATGAGGGAGGGGAGGAAATGAGGGAGGGAGGGGGGAGGAAATGAGGGAGGGAGGGGGGAGGAAATGAGGGAGGGGGGAGGAAATGAGGGAGGGGGGAGGAAATGAGGGAGGGAGGGGGGAGGAAATGAGGGCGGGAGGGGGAGGAAATGAGGGAGGGAGGGGGAGGAAATGAGGGAGGGAGGGGGAGGAAATGAGGGAGGGAGGGGGGAGGAAATGAGGGAGGGGGAGGAAATGAGGGGAGAGGAAATGAGGGAGGGAGGGAGGGGCGGAGGAAATGAGGGAGGAGGGGGAGGAAATGAGGGAGGAGGGGGAGGAAATGAGGGAGGGGGAGGAAATGAGGGAGGGAGGGGGAGGAAATGAGGGAGGAAGGGGGGAGGAAATGAGGGAGGGAGGGGGAGGAAATGAGGGAGGGAGGGGGAGGAAATGAGGGAGGGGAGGAAATGAGGGAGGGGAGGAAATGAGGGAGGGGAGGAAATGAGGGAGGGGAGTAAATGAGGGAGGGAGGGGGGAGTAAATGAGGGAGGGAGGGGGGAGGAAATGAGGGATGGAGGGAGGGGGAGGAATTGAGGGAGGGAGGCGGACAAAATGAGGGAGAAAGGGGGGAGGGAGGAAATTAGGGAGGGGGGAGGAAATGAGGGAGGAAATGAGGGAGGGGGAGGAAATGAGGGAGGGGGAGCAAATGTGGGAGGGAGGGGTGAGGGAGGGAGGGGGAGGAAATGAGGGAGGGAGGGGGGAGGAAATGCGGGGGGAGGGGGAGGAAATGAGGGGGAGGAAATGAGGGAGGGAGGGTGGAGGAAATGTGGGGGGGAGGAAATGAGGGGGGGAGGAAATGAGGGAGGGATATGAGGGAGGGAGGGGGAATGAGGGAGGGAGGGGAGGGAATGTGGGAGGGAGGGAAGGGAGGGAATTGAGGGAGGGGAGGGAATGAGGGAGGAAGGGGCGGGAGAAGGGAATGAGGGAGGGACGGGGAATGAAGGTGGGGGATGAGGAGGAGGGGGGAATGAGGGAGGGAGGGGAGGGGATGGAAGGAGGGGGGTGGACGGAAGGAAAGGAGGGAGGGAAGGGAATGAGGGAGGGGGGAGGGAGGGAATGAGGGGGGTGAGGGAGGGAATGAGCGGAGTGAGGGAGGGAATGAGTGGCGGAGGGAGGGAATGAGGGGGGAGGGAGGGAATGAGGGGGGGAGGGAGGGAATGAGGGGGGGAGGGAGGGAATGAGGGGGGGAGGGAGGGAATGAGGGGGGAGGGAATGAGGGGAGTGAGGGAGGGAATGAGTGGCGGAGGGAGGGAATGAGGGGGGAGGGAGGGAATGAGGGGGGGAGGGAGGGAATGAGGGGGGGAGGGAGGGAATGAGGGGGGAGGGAATGAGGGGGGGAGGGAGGGAATAAGGGGGGAGGGAGGGAATGAGGGGGGAGGGAGGGATGAGGGGGGAGGGAGGGAATGAGGGGGAGGGAGGGAATGAGGGGGGAGGGAGGGAATGAGGGGAGGGAGGGAATGACGGAGGGGGGGAGGGAATGAGGGGGGAGGGAATGAGGGAGGAGGGGAGGGAATGAGGGAGGGGAGGGGGGAGGGAATGAGGGAGGGGGGAGGGAATGAGGGTGGGGGGAGGGAATGAGGGTGGGGGGGAGGGAATGAGGGTGGGGGGAATGGGGGAGGGGGGAGGGGAGGGAATGAGGGAGGGACGGGGAGTAAAGGTGGGGGATGAGGAGGAGGGGCGAATGAGGGAGGGAGGGGAGGGATGGAAGGAAGGGGGGACGGAAGGAAAGGAGGGAGGGGAGGGAATGAGGGAGGGAGGGGAGTGAATGTGGGAGGGGAGGGACGGAGGGAGGGAGGGGAGGGAATTGAGGGAGGGGAGGGAATGAGGGAGGAAGGGGCGGGAGAAGAGAATGAGGGAGGGACGGGGAATGAAGGTGGGGGATGAGGAGGAGGGGGGAATGAGGGAGGGAGGGGAGGGGATGGAAGGAGGGGGGTGGACGGAAGGAAAGGAGGGAGGGGAGTGAATGAGGGAGGGAGGGGAGGGAATGAGGGAGGGAGGGGAGGGAATGAGGGAGGGAGGGGAGGGAATGAGGGAGGGAGGGGCGGGAATGAGGGAGGGAGGGGAGGAAATGAGGGAGGGAGGGGAGGAAATGAGGGAGGGGAGGAAATGAGGGAGGGGAGGAAATGAGGGAGGGAGGGGAGTAAATGAGGGAGGGGGTGGAAATGAGGGAGGGGGGAGGAAATGAGGGAGGGAGGGGAGGAAATGAGGGAGGGAGGGGAGGAAATGAGGGAGGGAGGGAGGGGAGGAAATGAGGGGAGGAAATGAGGGAGGGAGGGAGGGGAGGAAATGATGGAGGGAGGGGAGGGGAGGGAGGGAGTGGAGGGGAGGGAGGGAGTGGAGGGGAGGGTGGGAGGGAGGGGGGAGGAAATGAGGGAGGGGGAGGAAATGAAGGAGGGGGAGGAAATGAGGAAGGGAGGGGGGAGGAAATGAGGAAGGGAGGGGGGAGGAAATGAGGAAGGGAGGGGGGAGGAAATGAAGGAGGGAGGTGGGGGAGGAAATGAGGGAGGGAGGAGGGGAGGAAATGAGGGAGGGGGGAGGAGGAAATGAGGGAGGGAGGGTGAGGAAATGAGGGAGGGAGGAGGGAGGAAATGAGGGAGGGAGGGGGGAGGAAATGAGGGAGGGGGAGGAAATGAGGGAGGGGGAGGAAATGAGGGGGGAGGAAATGAGGGAGGGAGGGGCGGAGGAAATGAGGGAGGAGGGGGGAGGAAATGAGGGAGGGAGGGGGGAGGAAATGAGGGAGGGAGGGGGGAGGAAATGAGGGAGGGAGGGGGTGGAAATGAGGAAGGGAGGGGGGAGGAAATGAGGGAGGGGAGGAAATGAGGGAGGGAGGGGAGGAAATGAGGGAGGGGAGTCAATGAGGGAGGGGGGAGTAAATGAGGGAGGGGGAGGAAATGAGGGATGGAGGGAGGGGGGAGGAATTGAGGGAGGGAGAGAGGCGGACACAATGAGGGAGAAAGGGGGGAGGGAGGAAATTAGGGAGGGGGAGGAAATGTGGGAGGAAATGAGGGAGGGGAAGGAAATGAGGGAGGGGGGAGCAAATGAGGGAGTGAGGGGTGAGGGAGGGAGGGGGAGGAAATGAGGGAGGGAGGGGGGAGGAAATGAGGGGTGAGGGGGAGGAAATGAGGGGGGAGGAAATGAGGGGGAGGAAATGAAGGAGGGAGGGGGAGGAAATGAGGGGAGAGGAAATGAGGGGGGGAGGAAATGAGGGAGGGATATGAGGGAGGGGGGAGGAAATGAGGGAGGGAGGGGGGAGGAAATGAGGGAGGGAGGGGGAGGGAGGGGGAGGAAATGAGGGAGGGGGAGGAAATGAGGGAGGGAGGTGGGGAGGAAATGAGGGAGGGAGGGGGGAGGAAATGAGGGAGGGGTGAGGAAATGAGGGAGGGGGAAGGAAATGAGGGGGGAGGAAATGAGGGAGGGAGGGGGAGGAAATGAGGGAGGGAGGGGGGGAGGAAATGAGGGAGGGAGGGGGGGAGGAAATGAGGGAGGGAGGGGGGGAGGAAATGAGGGAGGGATATGAGGAAATGAGGGAGGGAGGGGGAGGAAATGAGGGAGGGAGGGGGAGGAAATGAGGGAGGGAGGGGGAGGAAATGAGGGAGGGAGGGGGAGGAAATGAGAGAGGGAGGGGGAGGAAATGAGGGAGGGAGGGGGAGGAAATGAGGGAGGGGGAGGAAAATGAGGGGGATTGGGAGGGGGGAGGAAATGAGGGAGGGGGGGGAGGAAATGAGGAGGGAGGGGGAGAATTGAGGGAGGGGAGGAATTGAGGGAGGGGGGGGAGAAATGAGGGAAGGGGAGGAAATGAGGGAGGGGGAGGAATTGAGGGAGGGAGGGGGGAGGAAATGAGGGAGGGGGGGAGGAAATGAGGGAGGGGGGGAGGAAGATGGGGGAGGGGAGGAAATGAGGGGGGAGGAGGAGGGGGGTGTTGGGTGGGGGGGATGGGAGGGGTTGAGGGGGGTGGGGTGGTGAGGGGGATGGATTTGGGGAGGGAGGGTGATTGGGAGGGAGGGTGGGGAGGATGTGGGTGGATGGGGGGTGGGAGGTTGTGGGGGGAATGAGGGGTGGAGGATTGAGGAGGGGGTGGTGGAGGGTGGGGAGGGGTGGAATGGGGTGTTGAGGGGGGGGAGGAAATGAGGGAGGGGAGGATGAGGGTGGTGGGAGGAAATGAGGGGGGAGGGGGGGAGGAATGAGGGAGGGGGGAGGAATTGGTGGAGGGGTGGATGTGGGAGGGAGTGAGGGGAGGAATGAGGGAGGGGGGGAGGAAATGAGGGGAGGGGAGGAAATGAGGGAGGGGAGGAAATGAGGGGGGGAGGAAATGAGGTAGGGAGGGGCGGAGGAAATGAGGGAGGAGGGGGGAGGAAATGAGGGAGGGGGAGGAAATGAGGGAGGGAGGGGGAGGACATGAGGGAGGGAGGGGAGGAAATGAGGGAGGGAGGGGAGGAAATGAGGGGAGGGGAGGAAATGAGGGAGGGGAGGAAATGAGGGAGGGAGGGGAGGAAATGAGGGAGGGAGGGAGAGGAATGAGGGAGGGAGGGGGAGGAAATGAGGGAGGGAGGGGGGAGGAATGGGGGAGGGAGGGGTGACGGAAATGAGGGAGGAGGGGGAGGGAGGAAATTGGGGAGGGGAGAAATGAGGAGGGGGAGGAAATGAGGGAGGGGGAGGAAATGAGGGGGGAGGGGGAGGAATTGAGGGAGGGAGGGGGAGGAAATGAGGGAGGGAGGTGGGGAGGAAATGAGGGAGGGAGGGGAGGAATGAGGGAGATGGGGGGAGGAAATGAGGAGGGAGGGGGAGGAAATGAGGGAGGGAGGGGGGGAGGAAATGAGGGGGAGGGGGAGGAAATGAGGGGGAGGGGGGAGGAAATTGAGGGGGGGAGGAATGAGGTGGAGGGAGGGGGGAGGAAATGAGGGAGGGGGGAGGAATGAGGGAGGGAGGGGGAGGAAATGAGGGAGGGAGGGGGAGGAATGAGGGAGGGAGGGGGAGGAAATGAGGGAGGGGGGGAGGAAATGAGGGAGGGAGGAGGGGGAGGAAATGGGAGGGGGAGGAAATGAGGGAGGAGGGGGGAAATGAGGGGGGAGGGGAGGAAATGAGGGAGGGAGGGGAGGAATGTGGAGGGGGAGGAAATGAGGGAGGGGGGAGGAAATGAGGGAGGAGGGGGAGGAAATGAGGGAGGGAGGGGGGAGGTGAATGTTGGTGGGGTGGGGTGG